>NW_020954572.1:21960029-22025075 GCF_900497805.2 Vombatus ursinus | reverse complement strand
TGTGTGTGTGTGTGTGTGTGTGTGTGTGTGTGTGTGTGTGTGTGTGTAGAGAGGCTGGGTGTTTGGGGGGTGCGAGGGTGTTGGAGTTTTCCAGCTGTTCTTTGAGAGGAAGTGAAACCCTGACTCCACATTAAGAGGCAAGCAAAGCCGGATCCTGTGGGCATTGTCTCTGTGCCTAGACTCCAGCTCTGCCCAGAGACAGGCACCAGGCAGTCCTCCTCCTGCTCCAATGGGAGGCCCTGGGAGCTGGACCTTCTGTAACTTAGCTCTTCTGGAACTTCTGTCCTACACATGCCTCTTTGAACTATCCCAGGGACCATCTTCTCTCTCCTGTTGGAATAGGCTTGAGGTTGTATGCAAAAACAGAAGGAAAGGAGTGAAGGGCTGTCCTCACCTTGCTTTGATATGTCCAGTACAAGTAATAGCCATTGGGATCCACTCGAAGGATGACCGGAGATGCCACTGAAGTCTCCTGTAGAAAAAGGAGTTCAGGTCTACAGTCAGGCACCCATCTTCCTCCCTCCCCTCCCCGTCCCCATTTTATCCTTCTCCCCTTCTCTCTTCCTTAGGCCAAGCTGAATTGTTTCAAGGCACCACAAGGTTTGTTCTTGGCTCCCGCTCTCTCATAAAAAGATAATCCTTTTCCTTGCCAAGGTAAACCCCTCTCTAAGCACCCTTCATCCCATCCTGTCTTCTCTAACAAAATCAACCCTACTTTATCTCTTCAGATGAGAGATTCTCTCTTCTCATCTAATCTCCTTATCTACTGGCTCTTTCCCTGCTATCCATAAACACTTCTATATCTCTCTCACCCCTGAAAAACATCACTTGATCTGACCATACCCTCTCGCTATAGTACTATATCTCTCCTCCTTTTTTCAGCTAAACTCACTGAGAAAGCTGTCTACATCCGCACCTCTTATTTTTGTCTTCTAACTCACTTCTAATCCCTGCAATTTGGTTTTGGACTTCATCATTCACCTGAGTTCTTTCCAGAGTTACTAGTGATCTCCTAATTGCCATATCTCATGTCACTTTTCTCAAAAGATCCTCATCCGTCTTGGTCTCTCTGCAGCCCTTGACACTGTCGATAACCTTTTGCTGTTAGATCCTCTCTCCCCTAAGCATTACCCAGGCATCCACCCCAACTTCACAAGCAGAATTCCTTTTCCCGTCCCCACTCCTCAGCATCCCCAAACCCTGCTCCCAGATCAACTCTTGTCTGTGGCAGGTGCCCCTTAGCAGGTGGGCTCTGCACTCCAGAGTAGTCATTAATGAGTAAGAGCCCTCCCCCATACCCTTTTCCTTTGGGGTGGAAAAGAATGAGTTGCAAAGGACAAGCAGGCATGAAGAGTTTGTGAAATGCATTGTGAGTACCACACTTACTATCTTTCCCAAAACACATATCGCTCTCCTGAATGTCCATATTTTGATCCAGGATAGTCATACTTCTAATCTCCCAGGTTAGCAACCCCTCACTGTCACTCTTGACTCCTCATTCACCACCCCCCATTCCCCATCAGGCCCAAATCTATTACAGTAGCCTCCTGATTGGTCTCCTTGCCTCCAGGCATCCCCCAGCTCTAGCCCATCCTCCACCAAGAAGCTAAATTTATATTCCCAAATCTCGAGTCTGGCCAAGCCAGTCTCCTACTCGACAAACCCCCATAGGTCCCTATTGATTTGATAATTAAATATGATTTCACCTTTATCTCATCCTTTTTAATTCCTATTTTTGTGTAAGTTTTATAATGTACATGATTATTAGTACTATAGAACACATATAGGAATATGGATAGGAATCAGACCTGGGATTTCATTGATCTAATCGCAAATCTGCATCATTGGTAGGCGTTTCCTCATCTGGGGAATGATGAATGAGGAACTTTCCTCTACCAGTGCAGATTTGCAACTCCTCTGTGACTTATGATCCTAGAGTGCTTCCTGGGACACAGAGAGGTAAAATGCCCAGGGTCACACAGCTAGTATATGTCAGGCACTCAAACTCAGGTCTTCCTGGCTCCAAAGATAGCTCTTTATCCATTATGTCATGCTGTAAATGCATATAATTTAGAAATAAGAAATAAATATATAAAATATAACGTTATATATAATGTTATATAATATAAATTATATATAATACTATATATTGTATACAAATATATAATATTATATACAGCATTGTATATAATATATACAGGTATATATAAAATACACAGCATTGTATATTATATGTAAATATATAATTTATAAATAGGCAAATAAAAATTTTGTGTCTGCATGCACAATTTTTTTAACTGACAGGGATATGTCCTCAAAAAGGTTGGAAACCACTGGAATAAAGTCCAAACCCACAACTTGACACACATAATCCTCTTCAGTCTTGCCCCTATTTTTCTAACCCTATCTCCCATGATAGGGAATGGTCCTAGCTTGGCCCCTCTTGGGCCATTTCAATGTCAAACAAATATGCCACAGACACTCCCACCTCCACATCTTTGCTTGTATTATGCTCATATAATAGACAGACACAGATATATGTTTATATATATACAAATACACATGTGTGTATACACACACACATACACACACACACATTTCAGTTTCCTCAACTGTAAAATGGGGATAATAATGCACCTACCTTCTATTGCTGTGAGGATCAAATGAGATAATAATTGTAAAGCACTTAGCACAGTGCCTGGCATATAGCAAGCACTATATAAATATCAGCTATTATCATCATTATTATGTATGTATATATATGTATCCATGTATCTAGAACACTTATGACATATACACATATATAGAACACTTCTAAGTTTGAAAAAAAAATTCACAGCCTTTGTAAATTCACAGGTATTACAGGTATTACTACTCCCATTTACAGATACAGAAATGAAGCCCTAGCTAGGCTAGTGACTTTTCTAGAGTCATACAGCTAGTAGGCGCTGTGGAGCTCGGTCAGACATCTACACCAAGATCATCCATTGCCTCCTGAGCCATCTCCAGTCCTCTTGACTTTTGTCTTGCCAGGAGGCTGATGACTTTGGGTAACTCTTCCTCTCTCAAATCCAGTTCATTTGAAACTTAAGATGTCACCCATGACATCATTGGTCCTCTTTGAAAATGAAGGTCAAACGACAACCACAACAACAGCTAGTAGGCGTTGAAGGTGGGCTTTGAACTGAGGTCTTCCTGCCTCCAAGTCCAGCATTCAATTTGCTATACACCATCCTGCAGTTTTCTAAGCCCCATTCTTTCTTCAAGGTCCAGTTCCAGTTCCACCTCCTCTCTGAAATATTCCTTGACCATCCCAGCCTGGGGAGACCTTTCCCTCGTCTGAAGTCTTCTAGTACCCTATAAAAGACCATGTCTTCCCCCCCATCCAATAAACTCCAGTGCCTCCCTATTACCTCCAGGATCAAATGTAAAATTCTCTATTTGGCAGTGATAGCCCCTCATAATCTGACTCCTTTCTACTGAGAGAAACTATTATCATACTATTATATTAATAACCAATTATTAAATTGGGATCCAAGCTTCTTTCTTCTATTTCCTCATTAAGGCCTAGTTCTTTCAATGTTAGTCTCTGAAGGACATTACTGATTGATAAGATTATTTCTAGCCTTCAAGGAACATGCTCTTCAGCCTTGGACAGGACCCCACTCAATTAGGAGACCTAACTTCTGTTTAGAGTATAAACAGAATCCAATCTGGATGAGTTCTTATCATGGGGAAAGGAACCCCTGTCCTTGTACCCCTCCATTAGAGTTTAGGGTGACCCAGCTCATGAAGGAGAAAACTAACCAGAGAGGTCCAGATGGAGATGGATTCCTCTGTCTAGATTGCTGGAGGCTACTGAGTCTTATGATCAAGCCACTTTCTCAGCAGGAAGAGCTAAAGCCCACCTACTTATTAAATGTCCAGCAATCAGGGTTGATTTTCACTTGTCAAGGGCATTCCTTTCCAGAAGGCTATTTCAGGTCTCCAGTGGGGGTCTTTGGTTACTAAGAGAAACCACTGACCATCAATTTATCGATTCCTGGCTAGCCTAATGAACAAATTGCTAATTACTCAGAAGATCTGTCTCTGGGGGTCTTTTATTCATCTCACTACCTTTACAGTCTTTTATATCTCACTCCCCTCCACACACTCTGTGAGCCCATGTAACTGGCCTTTTTTGCTGTCCCACTCACAAATGATGCTCCGTTTCCTCACTCAGGGCATTTTCACTGGTTGTCTCCCATGCCTGTGATCTGATTCTTCCACATCTCTACCCCCAGCTTTCCTGATTTCCTTTACTTTCTACAAACAGCCTTTTCTGATCCCCTAGTACCTTCCCTCAGAAATATTCTCCAATGTATCCTGTCTATATCTTGTTGGTATATGGTTGTTTGCATGCTGTCTCCCCCCATAGCCAGTGAGTTCCTTTAGAACAAAAGCTTTCTAGGAGAGCTTTTACCTTTTTTTGCATCCCCAGAGCTTAACACAATACCTGGCACATAGTAGGTGCTTAATAAATGCTTCTTGACTTGACTTTGTGTGCTATAACCTATTTTCAAAGTGATGAGGGAAGCTGATTGTATCTCACACTTTGGGCAAAGTGGCAAAAATAAAGATTTCAGCTTTGTTGTAAGAGAAAACTTCCTAACAATTCGAGCTGTCCAAAAGTGGAATGTCCAAAAGTGAACTCCCTTGGACAAGAGTGAATTCCCAGCCCCCTTCACTAGAGGTCTGGATGGTCATTTGTTGGGGACACTGTAGTGGGGATTCCTGTTCAGGTATGTGTTGGACCAGAGGACTACAAGGTCCCTTCTAATTCTGAGACCCTGTGATACTTAAATTCATTTTATTTCCTACATAAAACCATTTTGGAGGAAAGGGGTAGAGGGAAGGGAAAAGTTGGGCAAATGACTAATACTGTATGTGGGGCAACAAAAGCCTGTTAGTATTCAGGAGGCTTTCTGATTAGCTGAAAGTAAGCCTGGGATTGAGGGACAGGCAAATGAGCTTGAGCCAGAATATCCCAGGACAAAAAATGGCTAACTTAATGCAACAAATAAATACTCACAAAAAAATATAAAATACATAAACAGAACAAGGAATTTTTATTTTTGTTGTTGTTTAGTCATGTCTGACTCTTCGTGACCCCATTTGGGATTTTCTTGGCAAAGATACTGGAGTGGTTTGCCATTTCCTTCTCCAGCTCTTTTTACAGATGAGGAAACTGAGACAAACAGGGTTAAGTGACTTTCTCAGGGTCACACAGCTAGTAAGTACCTGAGGTTGGATTTAAACTCATGAAGGATGAGTTTTCCTGACTCCAAGCCCAGTGTACTACCTAGTGTAGATTAATCCAATCTCAGAAAAAGTAATTGAACAAGCTATGAATGAACTCCCAACAAGAAAACTCAGGTTCAGATGGATTTACCAACAAATTCTATCAATCATTCCAAAAACAGCTAACCCTGACACTACGTGAATTGTTTCAAAAATAGAAAAAAAAGACAAACTTTCTATGAAACAATGTGATACTAATACCTAATCCAGGAGAATTAAAACCATATAGACCAATATTTCTAATGAATATTGATATAAAAATATGAAATAAAACATTAACCAAAAGGCTACCATCAGTGAATGATCTTTTCACAAGATAATTCACTATGACTATGTTAGAATTCAAGGTTGGTTCAACATTAAGAAAATGACAGATATAATAGACCATATTAATAACAAAAACAATAAGTACAGTAAAGCTGTTGACAAAATATAACAGGTAGTTTTGTTAAAAACACTAGAAAGCATAAGAACAAATGAAGCTTTCCTTAATATGATTTTTAAAAAAACCTATGGAAAACAAACAAACAAACAAACAAAAAACTAGCTTTACCTATAATGGAAAAATAATAGAGGCCTTTCCAATATGATCTAGGATAAGGTAAGGCTGTCCACTGCCATCACTATTATTTTAAAAAGTTCTGAACATTCATAGCAATAAGACAAGAAAAAGAAATTGAGGGAATAAGCATGGGCAGAGAGGAAACAAATCATTATTATTTGCATGCAAATAAAATGAGATAATATTTGTAAAGTGTTTTGCAAACCTTAAAGCATTATGCAAATGCTAGTTGTTGTTATTATTGTTGTTTCTGTCACTCATTTGCCTCTTATGATTGCGTCTTTTAGTTATCTTTTTATGAATGTCCTGTCTTACCAGCTACACTGTAAGCTACTTGAGGGAATCATATAATCACAGATTTGGAGCTCAAAAGACATCTAATCCCACTCCCCTCATTTTACACATAAGGAAACTGAGGCTGAGAAAAAGCTGTGACTTGCCCAAGGCCATAAGTACACTTATCCCTTCCACATCTCGACTTCCTGCATTGAGGATTCAATATTTTTGATATATAAGGACAGGCTTAAGATAGATCTAGATCTAGATCTAGATCTAGATATAGATATAGACATAGACATAGACATAGACATCGATATAGATATATAGATATATCTCAACATATATCGGCATAAGAAATTAAATGGGAATTTTTTGGGAGTTTTGCGGAAGACAACATGCAAAGGCCAGAGATGACACAGAGCCTATTACCAAATATTTAACCTAAATTTTACAGTAAGGTACTGTAAGCACCCCATAAAAGAAAAAGAAAAAACTCAAACTTCTCCAGTACAAAGGGACAGCCAAAAAATTTTACACGGATTTTCCAGCTCATGTGGGCACCGTTCCCTTAACCCCCTTGACGTGGAAGGGATAACCGTAGTAAGGGGCAGAGCTAGGATTTAAACCCAGCTCCCTTGACCCCAAATCTAATGCTCTTCCCACTGTACCAACAATGCCTCCCAAGGAAGGGCTGTGTCTTACCCCTTACTGTAACTAGCAAGGACTAGCATAGTGCCCTGAATGAAGTAGGTACTTGATAACGTTTTTTTTTTTTCTTTGCTGAATTCACAGGTCAGGGACCATTAGCTGCTTTGACCACTAGAGAGGTGAGGGTGGGGGTGGGGCATGGGGGGAGTCACAGAAGTTTTGACTTGACAAGGAATTCACAAGTTCCTGTAAGCCTTGACTTCAGCCAGTTGGTTATACATTTTCCCAGAAGAACTAACAAAGTACTTCAACTTTCACTTTGGACCTGCTTCTCTTCTTTTGTCTGATTCCTGGAAACCCTACCACCACCTCCTCCTACCTCCTGCTTCCTCTTCACCCCCCCCCAAAAAAAAAACTTATTCCCATACCTTAGGGGCCAGGGCCTGGCACCAAGGGGACCAGACTCACTTTCATTCGAAGTGATGCTAACTGGAGAGGCCCAGTGCCCCAGACTACTTGTCTGATACGTTAGCAGTCCTGTTGACAGGGGACAACTTGGTGCAGAGGAAAGAATTCTGGACTCCGGTCTCAGGACCTGAGTTTGAATCCTGTCTCTGCCACTAACTACCCATGTCACTTCGGCAGGTCCCATCCTCTCTGAGCCTCAGTTTCCTCATTTATAAAATGCAGGAGTTGAATTAGGTGAAATTATAGGTTCCTTTCAACTCTAAGATTCTATGATATTTAAAATGTGGGGGTTGGCCTACAGGAGTCCTAAGGTCCCTTCTGGCAACTTTGATCCTGTGACCTTATGCCATCTGAGTCCCATCACTAAGAAGAAAGCCTCTTCCTAAGAGCAACTGATCTACATCCCAAGGTCTAGGAAAGCCACCTTCGCAGGGCCTTCTCTCTCCTTCCCTTAGGATTTGGGGGGTACAAGGAGTTTGGTGCATAGCTTTGATTTCCAGAGAGTCAGGAAGAACCTCCCTTGGAAAGAGGATTTCTTGGGTCCACCCTGGCACCCTTGCTCACATCTGATCCTTCCACACCCTTCCAGCTCCCCAGGCCCTGCAGCCACCCTCACATCTCTTCTTCCTCCCACTGCTTCCTCAGAGGACAGTTCCTGGTTTTCTTTTTAGTGACCCAAATGAAGAAGTTTTAGGGAGTTGGGGAGGGGACAAATCATAGGGAGACACAGCAAGGTTAGGGGACATGAAGAATCAGGGATATATTGGAGACACTAGCAGACCAAAGCCTCAACTGGTGTGTCATGGAGGGGATGAAGCAATTTCTCCTTCTTTCAGGGCTGATGGGACAAGCTTAAGAAAGCTGAGCCCTGGGGCAGCTAGGTGGTGCAGTGGATAGAGCACCTGCCCTAAGTCTGGAGGGCCTGAGTTCAAATCTGGCCTCAGACCAAACACTTGACACTTACTAACTGTGTGACCTTGGGCAAGTCGCTTAACCCCAATTGCCTAAAAAAAAAAAAAGAAAGAAAGAAAAAAAGCTGAGCCCTGAAGCAAGGAAAAGCATGATCAGATAGTTCTATCCTCCTTTACTGGCTGTGACAGCATGGTGGGCTCTGGGTGGAGGAAAGCCTCCTGCTCCCCGGGGACCCCGGGGCACTTCCATAATCTCACCCTATCTGCTCCCTTCCTCTACCAACCTGCAGCCTGAGGGAGCTGAGCTAGGCCAAGCATCTCTTTGCAGCCCCTGCTCCCTGCTCCCAGCACCCCTCTACCCTGGAAGAAGAAGAGGTAGAGGGCCAGAATCCTAGCCTGAGGACCACTGAACAGGAGGGGTAGAAGGGGAACCCCGAACAAGAGACCGGGAGACAGGGGACTGGGATTCCATCACAGCTGTGCCCCTGTCTCCCTGCCTGACTCTGGATCCCAGCCTTCTTCTATAGTGGATAGAGCTCTGGGACTGGAGTCAGGATGATCTGAGTTCAAATCCAGCCTCAGACATTTACTAGTTGTGTGACCCTAGAGAAGTCATTTAACCTCTCTCCACCCCAGTTTCCTGAACTATAAAATGGGGATAATATAATAGCACCTTCCTCCTAAGGTTGTTGTGAGGTTCAAATGAGATCTTAGCACAGTGCCTGGTACACAGTAGGCACTACATAAATGTTTATTCCCTTCTCTGCTGTCCCCCACCCTGATTCAACCCCCAATCAGAGAATAATCCTTAATCTTCCAGTTTGCAATGGGAAGAGACAGATGGGTAAATATTTTGATATCAGTAACAGAGACTGACCTTGCCTCTCCAGTAACTGTCACGGAGTGGTCAAACACACGTTCAGGTATACACATCCATCCATACTATTAGAATATAAGCTCCTCGCAGGCAGAAATATTGATTCTGTCTTTGTATGGCCTGCCCCTCACACAGTGCCTGGCACATAGCAGGCACTTAGTAAGTGCTAGATGATTGACTGATTGAAATACCCTCTGAACTGTACCCACCCATGAGCACAGAGAAAGAATCACACAAAGACATGCACATGTTTTCAAATATGCGTGCTCACAATATGAATACATCTACAACCACCCATTGACACAAACAGATGAATCTGCGGATGAGGGGAAAACACATTTACGCCCACAGACACACCCCACACTTTGCCTTGGATGAAGCCCTCAGCCCCAAAGGGTGGGAGAAGCCAGACTAGACTCTCTGATCCCCCACGACCCGCTCCCACACAATCTCCCCTTACTACCTGACCTCACTAGGTTGCTAAGAAAGAGCTCCCCCCCTCCCCCGCACTGGCTCCCTCCCAAGGTTCAGGCCCTCAGCTCTACTACCCCACTCACATCATCCCATTTGATGAAGCGCTCTCCTCGGGTTAGATAGCTTTTCACCTCGGGGGGCAGCAGGACCGGATGGAGCAGAGACATGCTGCCGGAGCAGGTTGGAAGAGGAGGGCAGTGCGGGCCAGTAGGTGGGTGGGAGGCAGAACAGAGCGAAGCCTGTCTCACATGCTGCTCTCGCCCCAAGTAACCCAGTCCGGAAGTCCGCACCCTCTTATAAGACACACGAAGTTCAGGGGTAGCAGCCAGGTATCTATCTGCATTGCAAATCAGTGGCTGCCCGAGCACCTGTGCCCACTGACAGGCTACAGGAGGATCACGGACCAGTTGAGGAAGACTTTGCCAACAGCTGCTGGGGAGGCCATAATTTCCTTCTCCCTCACCCCCCTAACCCCCACCCCCAGCACTTCCTGCCTCAGGACTTCCTTCTCCTACTTCTCTATCGTCCTAAAGCAACAGAGGTTAGACTGGAGGTGCCAGGTTCAAAATGCTTTTCTCCATCCCCCAGGGAGGATCCCCCAAAGAGGCTCAGTGAGACCCTCAGAGAGAAAGGATGCTGGGACATCAGAGGGACCGGAAGTGGAGTCACCCAGGTTAAAAGCATAGGAGGGCTCCCAGGAGACATCATAGGATCCTAGGATTGTATATTTAGAGTTCTTAGAGACCTCAGAGATCATCTTGTCCAACCCTCCTCCTTTACAGATGAGGAAATGAGGCCTAGGATGGGGAGGTGACCTCTCTGAGGTCACTCCAG
Organism: Vombatus ursinus; assembly: GCF_900497805.2. Classification (NCBI taxonomy): domain Eukaryota; kingdom Metazoa; phylum Chordata; class Mammalia; order Diprotodontia; family Vombatidae; genus Vombatus; species Vombatus ursinus. Next base: position 22,014,682 of record NW_020954572.1, on the reverse strand, counting down.
ATAGTGAGCGGCACGGATGGAATCTGAACCGAGGCCCTGTGACTCCCAATGCAGACCTGAGTGACAGGAGCAGGGACATAAGAGAGGCCATCAGAAAGGGTTGGAAGAGGAGGGAGGAAAAGGGGAGAGCCAGCTGGAGGGAACAAGATTTGGGGTAATAGCTGGAGGCACTGAGTGTTTTGAATAAGCAAAATTTGCTAGGTGACCCAGTCACTCTTTCTCAGCACTTCCTCCCCATGAAAATCAGATGTAAGTGAGGTAATCGTTACCTCTCAAACATACACCCCTATCTCCTCCATCAGAGTTTCCCTGTCTTGGCCCATGGAGACCTGTCTTTTCCCCCTCCCCAGCTTCCCATTAAGTTACCCTTTGCAGTTTCACTGATGAAGGCTGTGCTTGCTAGAATCTCTCTCTGTCTCTGTCTCTCTCTCTCTGTCTCTGTCTCTCTCTCTCTCTCTCTGCCCAGGACCCTGGAGGAGAGCTCCTAGACCTGAGTCATACCTCCCATCCAAACCTCATGGGGATCTGGAGCCTTCCCAATAAGGACTGTGCCCCCTTCCCAAGGCAGCCCCACCTCTAGCCCACACTAACTCCCATCGGGGACAGTAGTTGAGTCCTCTTCTAGGGAGCAGAGCAGGGACCTAGCCCTAGCCCACTTCCTCTTGCCTAACTAGCTCCTCTTATCTTCCTCCATCCAGCCCAGTAGGGGAAGCAAGGAGCGCCACCCATCAGCTTCCTTCCCCTATGAGGAACTTGTCTGGCTGCCCCAGACCCCACCTTGGGGCTCCTCATCCCTTATGAGCAGTCCTAGTCTGCATGACAACAAAAATGCTGGACCCCAAGAGATGTAGACCCTTCTGTCATCTCCCAGTCTCCTGGGCCACTCAATGCTAGCAAAGAAATCAGCATGGGATCAGACAGGCAAGGTAGACAGTTGCTTCTGTCTTTGTCCATAGAGAAGTCCACACAATGCATAGGGTAGGGAGGGGGAAAGGACAGCTATTATATTAAAAAAAAATTCAATAATCAAAACAACCCAGAGCCCAGAAGACTGGGAGCTGAAGATCATCACTCCTTATTCTAAAGAGCTCCCCAGCTCCCCCCTGCCCTCTTCCCTCACCTGTCACTTAACTCCATTCTCCCCCATCTTCCATAACTTCTCTTTTCTTCCTTTTGGCCTTCTGCCCCTCTCTTTACCCCTGCCTGACTCACCCCCCACCCCTTCAGTGAAGCCAGACCCCAGGGACTTCCTCTACACTCCCATGGATCATGTTCCTTTCTTAACCCTTTTGAATGAACTTTGCAAGGGAAATCCCAATCTCTTCACCTGAAGCCTCTGCACCTGCCAACAACATAACACAGTCATCTGAGAATCCCCATCCTCTCTAAATGTGGGCCCTGCTGCTATCTTCCTCTCCACCCTAAGGATGAGGCAACAAGTTCTTTCCCCACCTACCTAAAAATCCAGACTTCTTATCTCATTTCACAGGTTGGGAAATCGAAGCTGGGAAGAAAGATTGGTTTATCTGTGGCTCATTAACACCAAATGGACCCAGGAATCCCAACCCCCAGTTTTATGCTTAGGTACCTTCTCTGCTTCAAGACAGCTCTTGAAACTATCTTGGAAGGCCCAGTCCTAAATACAGTGGAATAAAAGCTCCACCCCCTTCTCCAAGCATCAGAACTGCTTGGCAATGGTTCCCGAGACCCCAACGTGCTAAAAGTCAGTCTGGGACTCTGGACCTGTCTCCCACCCACACCCCCAAGCCTTAGATCCTATAGGACACAAAGAGTTGGGAGAAACTCAGGAAGCAAGGGATTTAGGAAAAGTCATGTGCTTGGAGAGAAATTTCTGCACTGATTCAATGGTAGGATTCAAATTTGTAGCCTCTTAGAGGCTGGCTCAGATTCCAGGTGGCCTTATTATAGATTCAAAGAGCTTAAAGAAGTCATCTGGCCGCAGAATAAAAGATTAAGAGCTGGAAGGAACATCAGAGGTCATCTGGAACTTTTTATAGATGAGGAAACTGAGGCCTGAGGAGGTTAAGTGATTTTCCCAAGGCCACACGGGTAGTAAAGGACAAAACTTCGACTCAAAATCAGGTCCCCTCACTGCAAAACCAAACCCTTTTCCACACAGTCCATCACCTTCACTTTATAAATGAGGAAATTGGGGCCCAAACATAACTTCCTGGGGGTAGAACTGAAACTAGAATCCAGAGCTCCTGACTCTCCAGTCCAGACCTCTTTAAACTTAACCCATTTTTCCTGGATGTAGGATGTTTATATCTGGCTGTTTACATGTTATTTCCTCCCGTTAGTTTGTGAAAGTAAACTTGAAATCAGGGACTGGGTTTGTTCTTTGCCTTTCTCAGTATTCCCAGAGCTTAGCACAGTGTCTGGTACATAGTCGGTGCTTAATAAATGTTTACTGACTGACTAACTGGCCTTCTACCTGACTAGAAGGGCATGTTCTCCCTATTCCATTTCTAATCCCTCTGATCTAAGGCAGCATAGGGTAATGGAATGAGGCTACAGAACTATCATTGTAGGGTCATAGACCTTGAACGGCAAGGAACCTCGGAAACCATTTAGTCTAACCCTCTCATTTTATAGCTGAGAAAACTGAGGCCCAGATAGAGTAAGTGATTCACCAAAGGTCACATAGCTAGTAAGTGACAGGGCAGGATCTGAACCCAGATCCTCTGACTCCAGGGCCAACAATCTTCTGTACCACCCTGGGTTCAAATCCCAGTTCTACTACCTGCCAGCTGTGTGACCTTGGGAAAGTCACTTCTCTTTGGGTCTAAGTTTCCTCTTCTGTAAAATAAGAAGATTAACTGCTAAGGTCCTTTCCCACTCTAAATCCATTATGCTGTGATTCTATCATTCCCTTTAGGATAAGAATGTCTGTTATTCCCACCATACATACCAGCCCCCCAATCCCTACCCAAGAAGATTTGCATTCCCAAAAACCTACAGGCTCAGGACCCCCTTCTCCACTTTCCACCCCAGCCAGCCTGGTCCCCAGGGCATGGGTCGTGCCAGCTCTGTAGCAATTCCATGTTCTACTGATGCTCTGAGCTGGAATGTGACAGGCCCTCCCAGGAGCAGCTCCCTCCCTTCCTCCCTCCCTCGCTCAGATAGGGCTGGGGCCAAGACACAGCCACCCCCGCTTTGGCTTGCCAATCACAACCCCCGCAGATGACAACTGAAAGGGTGAGTGTGCCCCCTGCTGGGTATTTTAGGCAGCGACACCCCCCTCAGCTCAGCTCAGCTCCGCTCAGCTCCCCTCCAACACCTTGCTTTCTGCCCGCTGAAATGACGTCCACCAGGGCATCTTCTGTGTTCCTGACCCCAATGAGCTCTGCCTCCAAATGAGGAGGTATTCTGGGTGCAGAGAATGTAAAATATAATGAGTACAATGTTATCTGTGCATCTATATAAGGATCTTGTGGAAGATAATCTGACCTTGAACTGTAGGGACTGAGAAAATAAGAAAGCTTATATATTAGTCTTTATACACACACACACACACACACACACACACACACGCTATTACTCAAACTATAAATTGGGGCAGCTAGATGGCATACTGGATAGAGCACTCACCCTGGAGTCAGGAGGACCTGAATTCAAATCCAGCCTCAGACACATAACACTTACTAGCTGTGTGACCCTGGGCAAGTCACTTAACCCTGACTGCCTCCAAAAACAAAATAAAACCCAAACTATAAATGAGGAGACTGGACCCTAGAGATGAGAATGAGAGGATAAGAGCCAGGACTCCCTCAGTCTGGATTTGAACTCAGGTCTTCCTGATTCCAGGTCTGGCAATCTATCCACTGTGCCACATAGGTAAAGGAGGAGAGAAAGGGAGGGGGCCAAGCAATTTCTCTCAGGAAATATGTGTATACATATATTCCTCATCATCCCAAACCATGAACTTTCCCTAGATAGCACCACCCTGGCCTTAAGTACAGCTCTTCCCATTTGGGAACTGAGAATTTGTAGGTAAGAACAATGGAGGAGTTGAAAGATCTGGGTTCTACTTCCAGCTGTGTGGCATAAAGTAGTCTATGCAGGGGGCCAAAAATTTGGGGTTCTAGTCCCAGTCACCATTTACTAGTTATTTCACCCTGGGCAGTCTTTTAACTTGATCTGCAAAATGGGAATGACAACACTTAGCCCCATGCACTCACAGGATTTTTGTGAAGTTCAAATGAAATAACACATCAAAGTTTTTGTAATACAAAATGTAAGACGATAATGGCTTCTTTGGTTTTCCAATTCATAAAGTGAACCTAATTTTCAAAGGTTGGGGAGATAGTTTTTATTTATATAGCACTTTAGCAAAACACTTAACATGTTATTTCATTTGAGTAATGCCATTATTATTCCCATTTTACAGATGAAGAAACTGAGCCTGAGGTTAAGTGACTTGCCCGGGGCTGGGCAGCTAACAAGTGTCTGAGGCAGGATTTGAATTCAGGTCTTCCTGCCTCCAACTCCAGTGTTCTAGACACCCAGACACCTAAAGAGATAAATAAGGTACTTTAATGCTTATTTCTATGTAAGAGCAAAGTTTTATTCCTCAAACTTCTAGATTTCTGTTGGAGGCACCACCATTCTTTGTGTCTCCCAGTTTCATAATACTACCATTAGTATTGATTCCTAACTCTCACTTATTCCACAGAGTCCACGTATCCAAACAGTTGCCAAATCTTGCTATTCATTGCTCCTCAACATCTTTCATCCAACCCTTTCTCTCTATTCACACAGCTCCCGCTTTAATTCATACCCTCATCACCTCTTGCCTAGATTACTGCAACAGCCTCCTCATTGGCTTCCCCAAATCAAATCTCTCCCCATGCCAGTCTGTCTTTCATACCACTGCTAAAATAATCTTCCTTAAACAGGTCTGAAAGGTCACTCTCTTACTCAATAATCTACAATGGCTCCCTATTGCCTCTAGGATACAATATGAATTCCTCTATTTAACTTTCAAAGCCCTTCAAAATATTAGCCCAATCTACCTTTCTATCCCCACTATACATTATCCCTCTACACTCTTCCATCCAACCCAATTTGTCTTTTCTCTGTTCCTCTTACATCATACTCCATCTCTCATCTCCACACCTTTGCATTGGCCATGACACAATTTCCTCACCTCCCCCTCTCTTCCTTCAAGACCTAGTTCCAGCATTATTTTCTACATGAAACCTTTCCTGATCCCTCCTACTAGTGATCCCCTCCCCTTACTACCTTGAATTGATTTGTATTTACTCTCTTCAGATGTTTTTTGTAGATATATGTGTGTGTACATACATAAACATATATACATACACACATGTATATATGTATGTGTGTATATACATACACATACACATATACATATATACATACACACACATAAAAATATATTGTTTCCCTCATTTAAAATTATCTCCTTGAGAACAGGGATTGTTTCATACTTTGTAGTTGTATCCCCAGTGCCTAGGTCAGTGCCTGGCACATGGTAGTGCACAGTCTAGCTCAAGTTCCTTCCAATTATAAATCTAAATAGCCTAATATTTGTTGACTGAGTTCCTCCGGCCTGAGCCACTCATTCCCGAGTGGTCTGATTCACTTTCAGGCCACTAGGAGACCATTTAGTGTTCTGTAATAGCATCACAAGAAATGACCACCTAATGAACCAATGCACTCAGGCTTGATTATATAGAAAAGCATTTTGTCTTTTTAGGGTAAAAAGCAACTAAGTAAATCTAGGGAATAAACAGCCTAAGAGAAAAATGAAAGAAACCAGGGTCATTTAGTCTAGAGATGAGAGGGGTAAGTGGGGAGCAAATGAGAACTTCCCAAGTTCTTAGGGTAAATTTTTAAGGGAAAGAACTTAGGGAGAGTAAAAAAATTTTTTTAATCTCCATTGAAAAGAGAACCTAGACTTGCATCAGAAGATATGCAAAGTTCTATATAAAGAACTTTGCAGGGCAGTTGTCAGTAATTGAAATGGTCAGTAAAAGAGGTAGTAAGGACCTAGAATCTTTAAAAAATAGCACACACTCATATCCAGCTAGTTAAAATCTGTGAAGTACATAGGAGAGAAAGGAAAAGATAACCTCCAAGAATAAGAATTCCTTTTTTTAATTAATTTTTTTTCAACTAACCAGCAATTATTTTCTCTCTCCCACCTTCCTCCTCCAATGAACAAAAAGAAAAAGAAAACCCTCCTAGCAAACAAGCATAGACAAACAAAGCAAATTCCCACATTGACCGTGTCCCAAAAGGTATGTATCATTCCGCATCTTGAATCCATTACCTTCTCTGTCAGGAAGTGGATGGCATACTTCATCTTCTGTCCTCTGGCACTTTGTCATTACATTGATCAGAGTTCTCAAGTCTTTCAAAGTTGATTTTGTTTATGATGTTGTTATTGTAAAAAGCCTTCTAGTTCTATTCACGTCACTTTGCATCAGTTCATATTGATCTTTCCAGTTTTCTCTGAAACCATTCATTTTGTCATTTTTCATGACAATAATATTCCATTACACTCATACACTATAATTTAGTCATTATCTAATCAACGAGCACTCTTTTTAGTTCAAGAGTAAGAATTCTAAAGCTATGACATTAAACAAGCCATTGTGCTACTTGCAGTTCCAAAATGAGCTCCTGCCTCCAACCTGTCCAGCCTTGGACAGGGATTGATTGGTTGCTGCAGCACAGTAAAAACTATGCAAACCCCAGAGGCCCTTGGGGTTTCTCAGAATGGAAAGAGAAAAGTCACTCCTTGAAATAGCATCCCTCTAGCATCAGAGTCAGAAAGGAACCTGGAAGGTCAGGAAGCTTGGCTGTTGGATATTGCTCTTAGTACTCTTTACCCAATTAAGATGTCTTTAGTGGAAAAGGTGGCAGGGAAACTGATCACAGATGAATTTTCTAGAGAAGGCAACGAGAGAGTATGGGAGTATAAATTCAGAACCAGAAGAAGACTCAGTGGTAATCTAGTCTACCCCCTCTCCCCACCACACACATAACCTTACAATTGAGGAAACTGAGGCCCAAGAGGTCTTAGTCATGTGCCCAAGGTTACAAATAGGGAAGATGCAGCAGTGTCAGCATTAGGACCAATTTAGTGCTTTCAGGTTTGCAATCTGCTTTACGTACATGATCTCACTCGATCCTCACACTAACCCTGTGAAGTACATCAATTGAAAAGAGGGACTTTTAGAAACCTTTGTCCCTAGAATCTAGCATCTAGTAGTAGGTGCTCATGTGTTTCTTGAATCGAATTGAATTATTATTTCTATTTTACAGATAAGGAAACTGAGGTTCAGAAAAGTTAAATTACCTCCAGGCACAAAATTAGTAAGGATAAGAGATGTAAAGCTGGGGCACTCCTGACTCCATGCCCAGCACTCTTTCCATCACACCAAGGAGCTTCTCTGAGGTGTGGTTTACCACTAAGGTTTCTCCAACTCAGGAAGGCCTATAGGAATGGCTAGGGGATCGAGTCCCTTACAGAGGCCACAGAATCCTGGGAAGAATGAGGGTTCACAAACACATTCACCCAGTGACTCACACATAAGCAAATAGATGGGACGCACTGAAGGACAATGCAACGTTAGTGCAATCCTAGAGCCTCCACAGGACACTCTCATAATCATTCGGCTACACACAGGCAGAGACCACACAAGCTCTCAGGAACACAGGCAACTAGGATTCAAGGAGGAGAGGGCAAGAACATCTGGGGAAATAATGGAGGGAAAGAGAGCAGAGAAGGAATATAGAAGGGTGAAGGTGAGGAGGAAGGCAAAGAGAGAGAAGGAGGCTAAGAATGGCCTCCGTGGATCTGGGCTGCGAGGGAAGGAAGACGAGGCTTGCTCCTAATGGAATCCCGTGTCCTCCTGACCCTCCTCCAAACCTGGCCAAGAGCCTACTTCATTGGGAATCTGGAGCTGTACGAGGACCACCCAGCAGAACAGAGAAGCCAGCCAGAAGCCACGTTAGCTCCGTCCTAGTAGGGAAGGGAAACAGAGGAGTGGAATGGGAGTAAGGCAGCTTAGGTAGCAGTGCTCGGACTCCCAAGGACTCCCAAGGGAGCGCTATACAATACACCCCTTTGGGACCAGATCATACCTAACTCGCCGAGTAAACCGTAACAAACGGAAACCTGGCCCCCGTCCCAAGCAGCAGAATAGAGGAAGACAAGAGGCAAAGGTGGTAGTTCAACCAGGAGGACTCCGAGATCCCCACGCCTCAGGTGAACCAGGGTGAGATCCCCAAAGTGATCGTCAGTCTTCTACATCACAGGAAAGTCTGTCTCTGTCTCTGTTTCTGTCTGTCTGTCTCTCTCTCTCCCCCTTTCCCTCTCCCTCTCCCCTCTACCCTTTTACCTCTCCTCTCTCCCCTCTCTCTTCTCTCCTCTCTCTCTCTCTGCATGTGTGCTGCACAAAAGCCTGAGCTCCAGAAGTTTACAGCCTAAGGCTGACGATTCTGGTGGGGACGGAAATTGGATGTTCTAACAACACGGAACACATGGAACCAACATATGCATTAAATAAATAAGTGCTGTGTGCACGCTGCGGGGCGGGCTCCGGGAGAAGGGAGTCTAGAGATGGGGGAGAGAAAGGACTGAGCTTCCAAGCGCCTTCAAGGGAGGGAACTAGGCTTCCTAGAAACTCTGAAATCCGCTTTACAAGGAGGGAAACTGAGGCACGGGAGCCCGAGCTGGGTTCCCTTTCCTCCCACAACTCTAGATAGTCCCCCTTTAGTTCTTTGGACTCTGCTGAGTCCCACCGGGACAGGCTGAAGACAGAATGTGCGGGTAAGCGAGGAGAAAGTCTCCCGGACGAGTGTGGCAACCCGCCCCAAACCACTCACACCTTCGGTCTAACCAGTTCGGTACTCCGCCCAGTACAGCCACGCTCCCCTTTTAAAGAAGCGCTCCGAGTTCCCTTCCCTCCGCTACCCCTCCCCTCCCACCCAGCGCCGCCGCCCCTGACGCACGCCAGCACCGCCCCCAAGGCATCGCCCTTTTAAGAGTCCCTTTCGCTCAGCTTCCCTAACGGGTCGTCCGAAGAAGAAGCCGGTAGAGCTGGCGGGACTTAGCTTCGCTCTTTAAAAAACCCACCTTTCCCGACCTGAGCTGCCAGACCACCGGCGTGGCCCTTTTAAGAAGCAAGCCCCGAGTGGATCCCGCGCCCCCTCCCCCCCATCCCGAAGGAGTCTGGCCCGGAAAGAAGCGCGAGCGGAGTCGCGCGCGGGCGCCGGAGACGGACGGACGGACGGCCGGCCAGGCGGGCGGACGGGCAAGCGGACGGCCGGTGGTCAGCCGGAGCGGCGGCGGAGCGCGGGGCACGGTCTGTCTGGCGGCCGAGGGGGCTGGCTGCGGGAGGCGGCGGCGGCGGATGGGGACCTTGAGCCGGCCGGTGGCTACGGAGGCGGCGGCGGCGGCAGGGGCAGGGGCTGGAGGGCTGACGGGACAGCGGCAGCGGCGGCGGCGCTGGCGGCGGTGACGAACTCAGGCCCCGGCAGCAGCGACGAGGTGGCTGGGGCTGGCGGCGGCGGCGGCGGCGGCCGGAGCCAGAAGCCCGCGGGGTCGTGAGGGCGCCAGGCCGCCCCCCAGTGCAGTCCGGCCCCACGCGTCCGAGTCCTCGCCAGCCCTCCGGGGCCCCCAGCAGCCGGGGCCGTGGAGCACCGGGGCAAAGGCCGGGGCCCCCCCATGAAGGAGCGCGACTCGGCCCCGGCCGAGCGGGGCAAGCCGGCCACCTACACCGGGGACAAGAAGGCGAAGATGGCGGCCAAGACCAACAAGAAGTGGGTCCGGCTCGCCACCGTGTTCGCCTACGTGCTGTCCGTGTCCCTGGCCGCCATCGTGCTCGCCGTCTACTATAGCCTCATCTGGCAGCCGGTGGGGGCTGGCACCTCGGGGGGTCCCGGCGGCGGCCCGCCCCCCGGCCCCTCCAACACCACGGCCACAGCCACGGCGCCGGCCGGGATCCCGGGGGGAGCGACGGGGGGCCCCAACGCCACGACCCCACCGAGGATCGAGGCGCCGCAGGACGCGCCCCCGCTGCAGAGCTCCGGGACCACGGCCCGGCCGCCTGGCCGGTCCGGAGAGCAGCGGCAGCGGCGGGAGCCGGAGGAGGAGGCGCCGGCGGCGGCACCCGGGAGTCGCTGAAGCCGCTCTGGATGGGGGTGGGGGGCTGCTGGGAACCCGTCCCTGGCCTTCCCCAGCCCCAGGGAGGCAGGACTTTGCAGCCGCCTGTGCGGGGCGGGGAGAGTCGGCGGGGGGGGGGGGGGGGGACCCCCCCCCGCGGCAGCCAGCGGCCCCGGGTCCTATGTGCCGACAGTCCCGGGCCGATCTGCTTCGGAGAGAGGGACCAAGATTCGCCTCTAGCTTTCGGTTCCGTCCTCAGAGGACCGTGATGCACCAGGGCCGGAGCCAGGGGGGGATGGTTGGGCGGGGGGTGGGAAGATTCCCAGCCCGGAACCCTCGTTGGCTCTCTCTTGAGTATCCTTAAGGGGGAAGGGGTGTCCCGGGCTTTCCCATTCCGCCCCCACTCAGGGCTTGGAGGGAGCTATAGGGGCTCGTTGTAATAAGCTGAAGCTCTCGCAAAAGTGGGGAGCACAAGTAGTGGAGCTCAGGTGTCAACCTAGTTGCAATGGCCACAGATGCATTTAATTTATAGATTCGTGTATATAGTTGTTGACTTATGCACTTAGAAGCTATAATTACATAGAACTATATATATCCACCCACACCCTGGATAGCTACTGATTGGTGTGTCAAGCAAGGGCTATCGAGCAGAAAATGCTGCCCCCCAAGTGCAGCTAGTCAGGAGGGCACAGTACCTTTAGTCAAGAAATTGGTTTGTTCATCACCCACCCTCCTCCTTCATCCTCTTCCAGTTACATGAAGATAGGTTAATTTGTGACATCCTTATCAATAACATTTGTTGTTGGATTAGTTTTTAGACTTGTTGACTTGACAGTGAAAAAACCTCAGGAGGAACGGAAGCGGTTTTTTGGGAGAGTGGGAAATGCAATGACACCCCTATTCTCCCAAGAGGCTTCCTGTTGCATCTCCAATTATCTGGACTGGAGCCAGGATAGAAGGAAGGGAAAGAGCAAGGCCTCTCTGTGCTTTATTCTTAACCTTCCCATCACAGGGGTCGGTTGGGGAAAAGTGAGCAAATAGAGTGCCTGGCAAGAATTTTTCTGCCTCTTTGCTGCCCTTCAAGATCTTGGCATTACTCCAGTAATCACACTCTTATCAAGCTTAGACTTTTCCTCCCTTTTGATCCTGTAGTGAAAGCCTAACCCTCTCCTAGGGACTAAATCTGTTCTGGTGAAATAAGAGCCTTGTCACCAGTTCTCTGGTTTAGGAGCTGTACCACAGAATCAGAAGGGTTGCGGAGGTGGGCTTCAAACTTGTAATTGTGTTTAGGCACAAATAGCTTTTGATAGCCAGCAAACAGAAAAAATCATGTGAAAGGTAAATTGATGTGTTTTTCTTCTCTCCTGATGAAGTCTCTATTATGCAGCATATATTTTTTATTGTGGGGTTAAGAAACAAAGGAAAATGACATATGGCTTAGAAGGAGAAGGAGTCATTCTTTCTATTTGGATTCCATTTCCCTCTGCCATTAGCTGTAGCCAAGCACTTGCAGTGCAGTGACAGGAGAGCAAACCCCTTAGTATTTCCTTTTTGGGAAAATATGGCACTTTAAGAAAAAAAAAAAGAAAAAAGAAAAAACTTTTCCACCTGTGTGTCCTGAAATGGTTCATCCCTGCTGTTTCTGGTCTAGTCTTTAGCCAGCTGCAATTCAAGTTTACCAGACAGCAGCTATGCTTTAAGCCATTGTCCTGTGTGGGCCAAGATACTAGCATCAGAGCTGTCATAGCCTAGGGACAAGCCAGTGGTACTCTGAGGAGTGCTGGCTAGGGAAGGATTTCTTAGCTACTGGCTACAGTCAATGGAGCCTTTTTTTTTTTTTCCCGGTATGGAGAATGGTGGGGAAAAAAAACACCGTGAAATAATCACCTTTATTACTTCAATAATAGCCAACAATTTATATTTACTGTGTGAATTTTTAGTCCTACATTTTAATAATTTGTAAGTTTATCTGTTGTCTCAAGACCTTTTGAACAAGAGACCATCTGGAACTCCCCAGCATTCCGGGACTGTCTTAATCCACCTTGGGATCAAAGAATCTAGCAAGACCATTCTAATGTCCAACTGCTGCCCCACTAACTCTCTAAAGCCTTCACTGGAAATGGGACATTAGCTCCAGCTCTAGGTGTGAACATGCTCAGAGACCTTATTTATAATTCAGCCATTTAAGATATACCTGTACTCAAAAGTCCTGTATATTTTTTAAAAGTTTTATTTTTCAGGTGAACAAAAATACATTCTAAGAACTCTGCCTAAACCTGTGTAAGAATGTTATTAAATTTATTTTCTCAGTTAACTCGGAGAGAAAAGGGTGGGGACAAGGAGAAAGGGTATCTTCAGATGAAGTAAGCCCATACACAACAGTTTTGAAAGGGTTGGGGAGGCGGGGAGTAATCCGAGGGCTATGGCTAGATTGGTTAATAAAGGGAGGAATAATTTCACTTTAGACTTGATGCAGTCTTAAAACCTTAGGAATTCGTTGCATATCCCCAACAAACATAAATGTCTTCTGCTGTCCTGACTCAGCCAAGGTGCCCAAGCTTCAGTGGAAGCTCTCAGTAGTAATTGCTACATTTTAATGATGAGGTTGAGAGATGACAGTATGCTTGAAGAGCAGATAGTTGAAGTTAGGCTTTAATTCTGAAACCATTACTGCTTTCCTCTTTTTTTAAAGCCCTATTTCTCATGGTTTTTCTCAAGAGATTCCATGGTGTGGACTTAGAAACCTATTGACCCTGCAGGGCAATCCTGGCCCTGGGTCATGGTAAGGTGCCACTTCATGGCTTTAGCTTCAAGGGGGGAAGGGAGGAAAGGAAACATTCCAACAAGGGAAGGGGGGCAGTGCCAGCTTCATAAACCTTAAAAGGCAGTTTTTGAAAGGCAGGGTAAAAAGGTACAAACATAAGGGATTAGGCATGCAGCAAAGTATAGGGGAAGCAATTCAAATCCACCCATTGTTAGCGAAATGCTGCCCAGCACAAATGTAGAGCTAGGAGCCAATGTTAGAGGGGCTCCCTGAGGCCAGTGCTTCACAAGAGCTGCTGGGGGGCAGCTGCTGGGCTTTGACATCACCTTGTACTCTGCGGGGAGGCTTGGAAAAGGTCCGCCCTGCTTTTATTCCCCTCTTCAACCCACACAATAGCATTTTGTTAGAGGGCTGAGTAAGGCAGAGCAAAGGAGGAGTGAAAGAGTTACATAGTTCTTTCAGTCAGCCCCTTCTCTCTCTCGAGATAGTTACATGCTGCTTCTACAGCTGTACACAGCTTCACACATTGTGGCACATGACAGCAGTCTGTACTGTGTGATATGCAGGCCCCTGCTGTCTAATTAGAAGGGAACTATTCCACCAAGACAGGGCCCAATTGGCTGGGGAATATTGAATGGAAATAGCTTATTTTCAGGGGTTGGAATCCTAGTTGCAGAAATGCCCATTAACTCTCAAGCTAGCAGGGAAAGGTTTAAGCCAAGAATTTGGCTTTCTTTTTGATTCTACTTTGTACCTGAAATACTGGGACCATTTGTGTGTGTGTGTGTGTGTGTGTGTGTGTGTGTGTGTGTTAAGTTATTGCTTTGCTTTTATTATTAGGCATTCAGAAAATATTTTTTTAAGTGAGATTTTGGTCAGAGATTTCCCTGAGCTGCTCCAGCTTTGAGTCTCTGTTCTGAAAATTTTCCTCTATTGATATTGAGGTAAAGAAAAGTATTTCTCTGAAGGATTTACAGAGTGCTACTATAGCAAAATCCTCTTCCTAAAAATCCAAATAGTGTATATACTGTGAAGCTACTACTCTGGAAGCTTTTCCACCTAGTTTTTTTTTAATTGTTTTTTTCTGTTTCCACCAGCATTGTGGGCCCTTCACTTAAGTGTTTATTTCACTCACCATATTTTGAAATCTCAAGTAGAACTAGGGAAAGTGACTTGTTCCCTCTAGAGAAACCAGAAGGATAGAACTTGAATTTTGGAACTATTGAAGCTACTTAGAATTAATGCCTTCCCCACCCCCTCCAAGTATAGAGGTATTTCTAAATTTGCTATTCTATGACAAAAGAATCACAACCATACCTATCATATTGGCTGCTGCAACAGCTCAGTTACATTTGGCAAAATGTAACTGGCTTTGTGGGTGTGAATAACAACACATCCTGTGATTTGTGAGAATAAGTTATTGAGGGCATATTGATTTCCTTTTCCAAGCCCAGAACTTCTTAATTTATTTTAACATCTGGGGCGTGCAGGTGTACCTGACATTCTTCTGGACCAGAGGGGCCAAGACACTCCAAACAGCCCTCTGGTTTTGCTCAGGCAACAGATAGGAATTCCTGTATATTGTTATGTTGTAGAAATACAGAATTACTATGAATATTAAATGAACTTGCCACAGTCTTAAAAGGGACAGATTTTTAAATTTCCCAAGAGGACAGTTTGGATTGCATCTACTCAATTTCTGATTATGTTTTTTTGTTTTCTTTCTTGGAATATGCTCATCTCATTTCAGACAACTCCATTACTGTGCTAAGTAGGGAAAAGGTATGTGCTGGAATAGTGAGAACTCCACACTGAAAGCTAAGTGACCTAGGTTTTAATCATAGCTTTTCCATTATCTGTGTGACCTCAGGCAAGTCACTTAAACTTTCTAACCCTTCTTAGTTTCCTTTTCATGCAAGGTACATAGTAAGTATATTATAAATGTTTCTCCAACTTTTTTTTTAATTTAACTGTAATAACGTGAGATAAGTAGATGAGTTGATTTTTAAGATACTTTCTAATTCTAAAATTCCATGACTATTCTCTTCCCATATGCATCACTTTATAAAGCTGGATCCACTGCCCTCTCTGCCCAGGCTCTGTTTGCTTGTTGGTATATTAAGAATACCTGCTCCCTCTGCAGTTTTTCAGTTACATCTGTTTCATTTGCTGACACAGCCCCTGGTTTGCTGTTGCCACTGGTGCAATGCTTTTGTTCCTGCCAGTAGGTAAAAAATAGGGTTCTCTTTGGTCACATGTCCCTTTTCCTAATTGTGACCTCGACTCAAGTACAGAAACAACTAGATCTCATATTGGACATAATGGTACAAATGGGAACAGCTAAGTCATCACTAAGGAGCTATCAGCAGCATGAGTCCAAAACCGAAATTTCACTCTATACTCCATGATGATTCTGACCTTCCTGGTAACTAGGGGGACATTTTGCTGTTTCTGTGACTCCTGCTTGCATTCACCCTTGCCAGAGAGCTAAACAGTAAGTAGAACTCTTTCTTCTTACTAGGAAGGAAGTTTCCCACTAAAACAATAGCATTACCATCCCCCCCTTACACACACACACACACACACACACACACACACACACACACACACACACGTGCAAGCTCGTGCCCATATCCTTCACAAAAGCATCTGTGATGCGTGATTAGTTCTTTCAAATAGCTGGCTATAAACTGACCTACTTATGGCTGGTGTAGCTAAGCCTTGTTAGACTTTCTCTAACTCTTATTTCATTGATAGGTCCTTTGCTAAGTCCTAGGTTAAATAATGACCAATTTACACCAGGGGGTAGGAGACTTTGTTCATTCAGTTTCACAAACCCTCTGAATCAACTCAGAAATCAACTCAGATAAAGAAATATGTTGATTAGTGCAGCTTCTATTTCTAATTTACTTCTCACTCTGCTGTATCAACAGTTTAAGCTTTTAGATGAGTAGATAAAGCAGAGTTGCCTCCTAAAGATAAGGTCCTCCCTCAACTTGTCCTTGGTAAGTGAGTTCTATACCTGACATTCCCACTCAGCTCTTCTGCTATTGGCTTAGGTAATACAATCCAGCAAGCATTTTTTAAGTGCCTGCTATGTGTAGAAGATGCTACCTGTTAGAAGTTGGGATACAAAGACAAATAATAATAATATAGTGAAAAGAACACTGGACTAGCTGTCCCACTTAGCATCTTAGTGACTGGCCAGATCAATTCACTTTTCTGAGTCTCAGTTTCCACACTTGTAAAATGGGGATAGTATGTGATTCTAATTTTGAAGGATTAAATGAAATAACCTATGTGAAAGCCCTTTGTAAATGAAGTGCTATACAAATGAAAGTATTATTGGAAGGGGTGGGGCAAAGTAGCAAAAGAACCCTGGGAATTTAGGCACCGATGCTTATTCTGTCAATGACTGTGTGACCTTAGTTAAGTCACTTTTTGCTTCTCTCTTTCCTTATCACTAAATGGGAATTTATCAGAAGCTGCGAGATGTGAACATGCTTTTAGCTCTTGGGAACAAAGATGCCTCATAAATATGAGGTGATATTTTTCCAACACAGTATTTATCCCTGGGGCAGAAGTCATACTCTGGGAGGCTGGATGTAAAGAAGAGGGAAGTATAACTACAATATTATTATAGAGGGTAGAAAGCTACTTGGCCTAACCTTCTCCTTTGTCACTGTAAGGCAAGGACTGCATTAAGAGGAGGCTCTTTGATTTCCAGTGACAAACAACTTCCCATCCTTATGTAACAGGAAGAGAGCAACTGTTAATAGTGTGGTAGGGGGTTAGGGTTGAAGAGAAGGTAGAATGGAAAAGTCTTCCAAGAATACAAAGGAAAGGGGAAAATGCCAGTGATGTTCCTCATTTCTTTGACAATAGTAAAGAACTTGATCTTATTGGGGAGGAGACTTCTGAACTAGCTTCCGCTTTTGTTTCCTATAAAGGTCCTGATGTGTTTTGCTTCACCCCCTGGCCTGCAGCCTGCTGTTCCCCAAGCTAATCCATAAAAGGAGCAGCGGATGCCACATACCATTCCTTCTGGTGCCAGGCCTGGCATCAAGTGGATGGATAATAAGTGGCCTTGACGTCTGAGCTCCCGCAGCCTCGTCTAAGAGAAAGTAGCACTAGCTCCTCAGCAGGGCTGCCACAGCTTTGAGATCTCCCACTGTTTCAGGGTTCTTACTGTTGTATGTGAATGCTTCCTACCCTAAACCCTGATAAGCTTTGTGGCTCCGGAAGTGGTGCTGAGCTAGGGGGAACACACAGAGATATAAATGATTCAGCTGGACGCAAAAGGGAAACTGGGTCTTTATTATCTCCCTTCCCTCCCTCCCCCTAACCCATAACTGCAAGAATTCAAGAAAGACCTGGATGTGTAGGAGTTTCAGCAATTGTCTCCATATTCCTGCCTAGTGTTGTTATATTTCAGCCCTTCTCCCATTTCCTGAGGCCGGTTTTAAGATTAAATGACAGACCGACCTTCTGGAATTCTAGCTTAAAAAAAAAAAACCAACCATAACCTTTCTTGTAGCTCCTGCCATAACTGCTTCCCCTTTTATACCTATGTGGGACCTCTCTGGAGTCTATAGGAAAATGTTGCTCTGGTGTTCCGCTGGTTGACAAAGTTTGAACTTGGGGGAGGAGAGTTCAGAGGCAAACACCAAAAACAGAGTTGGCTACCGGGGAGAACATTAAAGAGACAAGGATTGTGGTTTGGGAGCAGCTGACAAGAATGTTAGCGATGTAAACAGAGGAGAGACAGTGCAGGGATAAGGGACAGCTCAGGCCCAAGCCAAAGATTTAAATAGAAACCAGAGTGTGAAGTCAAATGAAGAAATAGTCCCCAAATCCTTGTGACAGTATTGATGGATAAAAGGAATCAAGACACCCTAAGAAAACCAAAATTGCTCTGAGAAGAGTTTTTGTCATCACTGGATAGCCCTGGGGAACCTGAATCTACCTTCTTGTTTCTGTGGCTGTGCAGTACTTCTTAATTAAAAAAAAAAAGTTTGGAGCTAAGCTATATTGGGCCTACACTGGGTAGTGGAAATGTCAGGATTATATAAAAATGATTCTCTTCAAAATTTCTTAGTATGCTTTTCCCTTGAGCTAAAATGGGCCCCAGAACAACCCTGTCCTCAGACCTTCTCTCTGTTGTTTTCCATACTTGATCCAATCCAGCTCACTGCCTTAACAGCTCCAGACATAGTCCCAGATTGCCTCCCATATTTTCATAAGGATTGCACCTTTTACAGTCTCTTGTCCCTCCCAAATCACAGACCAGAAGACTGTGAAGGCCAGGCTAAGATTTCTAAGAGACTTGTATCGAGAGTATGGTATTCCTCCAGGTCTATGGAAATAAACTCATCTTTTGGCGGTAAAGTGAAGGTTGCCCCAGGCTGGAGGTCCTCAGATTAGCAGAGTCAGAAGCAGGCAGGGCATAGGAGAAAAGGATTCAAGGTGGGTGCAACCCAGTACTGTGTATGCGTGTGTCTGTGTGTGTGTATTTTTAGAGACGTATGGTTTTTGTTGTTTTTTGGAGATGGCCTAACCCTAGGTAGGACACAGTGGAAGAATGGCAGAGGATAGCTACACTAACCATTTTATACCATATCACAGAAAATAGTTCACATTTCGTCAGGAATGCTTAATTTTATTTGTCTTAGATTATAATTTCCCTTCAGTTGAGAAACTGTATGTTCCTTCCATAACTACTCACCATTCTCTTCAGCATCTGATGTAGGTTAAAACCTGAATCTGTGGCATTGTTTCTCCTGACATTTTTTTGGGAAATACTCTGCAAAGTTGAGATTGCTGCCTCCCATCAAGTGAAATGTCACCTCTTCACTACCATCCCACCCTGGATCCCTCCAGCTCAGGAACCCACTAGAGAACGTAAATCATTGCTCACAGTTCCTTATTCTACATCCCTCATCCCATAGTGTCACACATGCAGACACAACCACACAAATTTCTCAATGTAGAAGGCAGCACATCTGGACAGTCAGCTGCTTCTTGAGGGCAGGGATTAGAGTTTATCAGAATCAGGGGTTAGAGGTCATCAGAATTCAAGGCCAGGCTCCCCCCCCCCAATCAAAGTTTTCTTTTGGGGAAGAGGAATTCCAATGCTTTATACCAACTAAAGGGAATTATATATGTCTAGCTAGAAGATAAGGGTCTTCCAGTGTCCCCAGCTAGGAACTGGGTTTTCCATCTTATCCTAGAGTCCAAAAATATATCCCTCAGGGGCCCTACTTCCACATGAACAGAAATATCCTCAAGCCTTGAAAGTATTTTCTTACTCTACCCTCACACCAAACTCAGAGTTCTAAACTTTTTTTTCCTCTTTTCCCTACTCCCTACTGTAAGAACCCAGCACAGTCCCACTCAGACCTCTTTTAAAGGCAATATTTCATTTCAGTACACTGATTTTTCACACCATGAAAGTAGAGATTGTGATCCTAGAAGGGAGAAAGTCCAAGGCCGCCCAGCATTCTGCAGTATATACAGCAATACACGTGGCCAGCCAGGATCATGAATTTCCTTCCATTCCTCATATATTCCACCTCTTCAATCATGCACCAGAAGGATCCCATATCTTTTGAACTGTCCATGGTTCATTTTTCTGGCGAAGGGAAGAACCTCCTCTGGCAGGTAAAAAGCGTAGCTAAGATAAAAAAGTCAGAGATGGACAGCAATGGGCAATGCTCGGGAGGAAAAAGTTGGCAAAGGGAAATATATGATGAAATCTGGGGCCTAAATGATGAGATCCAGGAAATGAGATTCATGAGGGAAGGATAATAACAGGTACTCAAGGGAGTTAACCACAGGTAGTGATGCCCAAAGGAGTTCCTGCTTTTCTCTCTTCACTCTGAAAGACAGAAGGAGTGGTACAATAGTTAGCCCTATGAATCCTTATTCCCAGTCTAACCCCAACTCTGTAGAATGTCCTGTAGTTAAGAGGCCAATTCAAATCCTGCTGTTCCTCCCAGATTATGCCAACTGGCTGGGTTCTTTCCCTCCATGCTGCTGGCAAACTCTTCTTGTTCCATTAGCTGAGTCACCTTTTACTCCCTGAAAGAACTTTGGGAGCAGATGGCAAAATTCTGGGAACTTGAAGCAATGGTAAGTGAGGTAGTACCTAAATGACTTGGGGTACAATGCAGGGAGTTACAAGCACAGGACTTGGAACACTAGTGTCTGCCATTGGAGTCGTATCAGCAGGGCAAAGAACCCTCAAACTGGTGGATGGAACCTAGTCAACAGACCAATTTGAAATATCGTAGACTCTAAGAAGTGATGGGTAAGTAAGTGAGATAGGTACGTTCTGGGGTCCTGAACACAATGAGCAGCTTCTGCTCTTATAACGCAGAAGGGAATGGCTTGTAGGATGCACTAAAGGGGCTTTGGGATATGGTGCCAGCTGTTTTAGAATCTGAGGTGCTGCCGTGGGAAGACTACAGGTGTATTAGTTTGCATGTACAAACATGTGCCCACACTGATGTACATGTGACATCCATGAAGGGAGCTCCCTCCCTCTCCTCAAATCAGTTTTTTTTTTGTTAGTTTGCCAAGCTGCTTAGCCAGCCTGGCACAGCAAACCAGAAGCCAACAGTTTGTTACCCAGAAGGCTTAGAGTTCTTGATTCAGCACTTCCTTTCTAAGCTCCCTGGTATAAGAGAACTGGTCCACTCACCATCTTCTGGGGTTCATTTTAGCCCTGTTCACCACTCTTCTTGTCACTCTTTCCCTTTGGTTGGTTTTTCTGGCTGGACTGTCTCACTGTGCCAAGCTGTCCCTGAATTCCAGCCTGGCCTGAGCCATCCTCAGTGGGTTCCTGGGATCTTGTCTTCTGTTCAGGGCTGTCATGGAGGCATAGCTCTGCCATATTGTTATTTAGCTTCTGGGCCTGCTCTGAACTGTCAGGAAAGGAGAATAGGTTGCTCTCCTTGACACTAGGCCCTGAGGTGGGCTTATTGCTCCCACTTGCCCTGGGTGCAGGGCTGTTGGCATCTCCTGGGGAGAAGAAAGGGAGCACAGGTGCAACCTTCCGGGAAGACCTAGACTCTAGACTGGACATTGGGTTACCAGTGCTGAGCTTGTCTTCTCTTTCTCTCTGGTGCCCATCTGGGCTAGACTGGCCAGTGCTGGGCTCCTGAATACCACACTGGTCACTGTGTTCCAGACTCCTTTGTTTCTGTTTGTCCTCCTCTTCATTCTGTAACCTCTTTGTGTTGTGAGATCCCTAAAATAATGTATAAACAAGCTGAGTCAATGAATTCAGGGTCCCTCCTCTCTCCTGCTTCCAGTTGCATCCCTCAGGCACCCACCTGACTCTCTAAGTCATCCTTGGGAAAGGATTGTTCTTCTCCCTCTTTCGTATCCCACCTGTCAAGATAGAGCATATGGTAGGCACCCCTTTCCCTCTCTACCCCACATGTACCCTGAACCCCCTTCTCAGTTTAATGTGTCTCCCAAGGGAGAAACTTAGGTGTCAATGTTCACACAACTAGTATGGGAACAAAATGAAAATAATTGCGAAGTTTTTTCCTTCTCACTTCTGTTTTTGGTCCCTGTGAACCGTCGTCTCCACCCGGCTAACTCTCCCACCCTCCCCACTTCCTTGAATGCTTCTTTGCTTCTGCATGCACAGCTGCTGTTTATCACCCTACCCACACTATTTCATCCTATGGGGACTTTAGGCATGTCCCTGCCTGTGCTGCCTGGGAAAGGCATGCCAGGCACTACCTCCAGGGATGTCGCTATTGTAATTATGCCACAACCTCCCAGAGGTACTGGACTCCTGCTGCTGGCAGTCCCTCCCAGCATCTCATTAACCTGTGACAAGGGATAGATCCAGGTAGGAAGTGCCCCTGCCTCAGAGGGACAGGAAAACCAGGCACCTGGATCTTGAGCTTTTTAGTGTCCTTTGTCACAGGTAGGGAGAGCAGGAGGGGAGGAAAAAAATGTAGTTGGGCAGAAGAAAATCAGCCTTAGCCAGGCATACTCACCTGGCACCCAAAGCCCGATTTTGCTCACCCTGCTGCCTATTACCTGCGGGCCCGGCCAGTTAGCCTGTCCTTCCCACGGGCTTTACTGCTCATGGCTGGTACCACCTTGGGTTTACCTAGGTTCCCACTGTGAGCACCACCACCTGCAAGAAAAGATATGTGGATTAATTTGATTCAATTCAACAAACATTTATTAAGCTCTTACTGTGTACGAGGTACTATCAGGTGCCATGGATACAGATAAAAAAGATACAATTCTGCCATCAAAGAGCCATCCAACAAGTTGGAGGGGTATGATGTGTCCACAAATAAATATGCTACATAGTAAGATCTAATATAGCCAAAAGAAAGGTTCAGAAAAAATCCTCTAAGAAAACTTTAGAAGAGAGATGTCACTTTTAGTTGGGAGAAATCAAGGAAGGCTTTATGGAGGAAATAGCACACAACAGCAGTGTCAGGATCCTCGATTCACCAGCCCAGGGCTCAGTATTCTGTGTATCTTGTGCAGGAGCTAGAGAAACATAAGACCTTTGTTCCACCACCCCCATCTCTCCCAAATCTTCTGACCCTGCCTACCTCTTTCATCAGGGGGCAATGGCCGAGACTGAAACTTCCGGTAATTCCTGGGTCCTGTGGGAACAAATTGAACAGGAAATGACTTTGGAGACAGGGGATCCCAAGTGAGAATAATTATAATAGTAACTTACATGTATGCAATGCTTTAAGCTGGACAAAACACTTTCCTCACAACAGCCTTGTGAAAAAGGTAGTTCAAGTATCAATCTCATTTTGCAGGTTAATTTATTAAGCTTCTAGCATGTGCCAGGCACTGTGCTGAAATTAAGTGACTTGTTCACATCACAGAACTTGGAAATGTCAGACCTGAGATTGCAATCCACATCTTTTGACTCTGAGATCGGTGCTCACCCCATCATACCATGCAGTTCGGATTGGGAAGGTGTGATGGGCAGTCATTTTTCTAGGGCTCAGTACTTAAAGGGGGAAGCTAAGACCCACAAAGGAAACTTCCTTAAACTCTGAGGAAACCCCCAAACTACTCACCCACCATCGTGCCTTACCCATACTTCAAGCTTCTCTGCCTAAAATTGTCAGAAAATGTAAGAGGAAGGTAGAATGTAGGGATCTACTCACCCTTTTTGCTGCTACCCGCTGGCATGCCCAGATCCCTGGATTTGCTGGCATCCTGAAACCTGTGGAGAAATAAAAAAGAATTGAGTTTCCACCAATGTTCCTAGGCAGTCGGAAAGACAGGGTAGTTCAACAGGGACATCCTCTGCAGCCCAGACCTGTACTTCCCCAAAGTCAGGTAGAACAGAGAGACATGAGTGGAAGGACATGGGGCCTAGAAGATAAGATGCAAAATATGGTGCATGGAATATAGACCCCCAACAAAAGGTATAGGAGCCCCAAGGCAGCTCCAGGGATCCTGCCTCTGAGAATTTGTCACACCATCCCTTTAGGCAGAGCCCTTAGCCCACCCCAGCCACATGGTCACTGTCTTGCAATAATAGCACCTACGTATGCTTAGACTTGTCCAGATCCCAGGGGCGACGCCACTCTCCCTGAGCATCCCGGTGCCGTGCCAGGCGTGCAAGGTCAATCTGCTCCCTCTCTTGCTTCCATCGAGCATAATCTCTCCCTAACTCCTGGGTCCCTGAACCCATAGCCTGGGACAAGGGAGAGGAGGCAAAGGTTAGGTCTGGAACAAGGGGCTCCCAGAATCTTTGTAGGATGGAGAGTTGTGCCACCACCCCTTGGAAGGCTAGGAAGGACATGGAAAGGAAAGGTGCTTTTGCCACCCAGAGGTCATTCTTAGAACTGAGTTGTTCATCTGTAGCAGGATAAGCATGAATAGCAAGAATTTCCTCTTCACTTGTCTATCTCCATGTGCAAACCCAGTACAAATGCTGGGTTTTCCAGCTGCATGACAGACTCTGCCAGGCCATATTATACATGGCATTCTTGGTGACTCCTCTTGCCATAGCTGAAAACTCTTGGGGTACCTCAGGCAAATTCTCAGAGTCCCCCGCAGGTGGGCTACAAGCCTCTTTAGACCACATACAACTTTCCCTGCTGTCCCATCCCTCCTACCAGCCCCTAAATGCAGCTCCCAGTCCCTTGGAGCTTTGGAATCCTGGAACCTGGCTGGACCCTCTGCATCCTGGGAGACTTACCTTTTGTCCAGGTTCCATAGTGATTGCTATTTGCATGGGGCTTCCTAGGCTGGAGCCCCCTCTTGGAGGGTCTTGCTCCCCTTGGCTCCCAGCCTTGGTTGAGACAATCCGCTTGCCCTGGAAGTGTTGAGTGTAGTGAGAGAACAGAGAAGCCTTCAACTTGAAAGAGTGGGATGGACTACATCCCTCCCATTGCAGGAGAGGTTGGTCAGCCAGCAGCCTGGAGCTGGGAACTAGGTACCTGAGTTCTGATTGTGGCTGAGCAGCTGAGTAAGCAGTGGCTGGTCCCTATCTCTGTGACCCTCTTTCAGCTTACCCTTCCCCCCTTTCCCCTGCACTCAGGGGATTGTCTCACCTTGGCTTTGTTCTCCATGGTCACTGCCAGCTGGACCCGTTTCCCCAACCGAAAGGTAAAGGTGTGATCCTCCTCTTCCTCCTCATCCTCTTCTTCCTCCTGTTCCCCAAGCTCCTCCTCATTGTTCACTCCTGGGCCGAGGCTGTTGGGATGGCTGCTCATTCTCCTTTCACTCACCACTCGCTTCTCCTGAAGGGGATGGGTTCCTTAACCCTTCAGTATTCAGAATGAAAGCTAATTTGGAGCTCCATGGACAGAGTAGTGGTCTGGGACTTGGGATGCCTGGGTTCTCTGGTCTTGCTCATCTCCTACCCCCACCCCCATCTTCTTATGCCAGTAATGACTCTCTCTGGAAATCAGCAAACGACCATTATTGGAGCCGTGAAAGTCAGTCTACTCCACAATGAGGCTTGCATACCAGCAGCATTAGACTCTCTGGAGGCCCAGTGCCACCCAAGGGGGGCAGGGAAATGCCTTAGTGACCCTGTCACCCAAGAGCTGGGAAATCTTTGGAGAAGAGACAATGGGGCTTTGTCCCTTAACCCTGATTCCTCCTTTTTCTCTTCACAACTGGGTTTTTAACTCCTGGAGGTTTGAATGTGGCTACCCTAGATTTCAGAGGAAAAGAGTAAGGGTCATCTTCAGCAAAAAAAAAAAAAAAAATGATGGAGGACAGTGAGGAACAGGAGAGGAAGGGGACAATAGGTGCAAGGAGGTTGAAGAAGCTGTTTTTCGGGACCCCTAGCCATGGCCCAAGGAAAGAAAGAGGTCACAAACTCTGGGAATGTCTTCTTTCTCCTGGTGAGGAGCAGTCAGGAAGTATAAGAGGTTATGGGAACATAGGGTAGAGGAAAGGGAACAAGTATTTCTTAAGTGCCTACTGTATGCCAGACACTGATAACTGCTTCACAAATATTATGTCATTTGATCCTCACAATAACCCTGCGAGGTAGGTGCTATTATTATCCCCATTTTACAGTTGAGGAAACTGAGCTAGACAGATTAAGTGACTTGCTCAGGGTCACACATCTAATAAACATCTGAAATGGGATTTGAATTAAGGTCTTCCTAATTCCAAGCCCAGTGTTCCATTTTCTTAGACACCCAGCTGCCTCCATACTAGGCACTTAGTAAATGCTTATAGAATTGACTTGAATTTAATTAAGGGAAAGTTAAGTGGTTATGTGGGCACTTCCTGAGGCTAGTTGATGGGTTAGAGAAAGATGTCCTTGCCCTTAGACCTTTGAGGAATCAGGCAAAGCCACCCACAGGGACATGGACTGACTATCGCCTCCCACCCCATACCCACTCTCACATAGAGCCCAGTCTTACACTATGAGCCTTGGTAATGGTAATGGTGAGTCCATCTGTCCGAGGTGGCCGAGGAGCAGTCACGGCCATACCACCCTGCTCCGCCTGCCTCCGGTCTTCCTCAATCTCCTGTGTGATATTCCAAGAGTCAACACTCCTGGGCATCTCATAGACACAGGCTTCCACCCTTCTCCCTCAACTTCTTTGAAGAGACAACATATCCCAAATAAGTGAATGAATGAAAAAGTGCTTATTAAGCCTCTACTGTGTACCAAGCAGTGTGCTAAGCACTAGGGCTTCAAAGGAAAAGGCAAGACAATCTAAGACAGACATGAGAAGGCATAGCCACCAGCCACCACCAACCTAGAGACTGTATAAAGACACAGAGAGAGGTGCTAGCATGTACAGAGGTATCCAGCCTCAAACCACGACTAGACATATGAGTGTGGATACAAACAAATAAAGAGACCAAAGTAGGCAGATCAAGAAATACAGTCCCTGAGATAGAGGGACAGGTGTCTGGAGCTGATCAGACAGTCCCTGAGACAGGAATAGGTGTCTAGAGCCTACTAGACAGAGCTGCCAGCAGCCGTCGGGTTTGCCCTCATGGCCCGCCTTGGTCTCACGTCCTCTAGATAGCTCGCTCCCTTGGGTCCTTGTCTCTCCCCTCCCCCACATCCACCTCCCCTAATTTTCCTCCCCTCACCCCAGTCCCCCAGCCCCCTGCTGACCTGGTACCTGCGCAATAACGCTTGGTTCTTCCTTCTAAGTGCCACAATTCTCCTGTCCAGCTCTTCGTCCTTCTGCTCTTTCTTTCGAAGCAGGGAGTCAGCTACCCCAGCCCCCTGCAAAGCCCCATGGCTCAGCTCCGGTGCTGAGGGCGCCAGAGCTAGCCAGTCCCTGAGCTCGCCAGATTCTCCTGTTTCTCTCCTCCCTCTGCTCCTCTCACAACCTGCCAGCTCTCCCAACCTGGAACTGCCATGAATGTGCCAGTGCCCCATTGCCTTAGTTTCCCTCAGACTAAGGCCTCTCTCCTGGGCTGTCAAGAGCCAGAGCTGGATCACAGCAAGAAAGGGGAAGCAGGAGAGGTGACAGAGGTGATGGGCCCCACGGAGAGGCCGTTAGCATATCCCAACCACACTCCCAGTCCGGCCATGGCTGCTTGGATATTGAAGGGGGGAAGGACAGTGAAACATCTCTGTCTGTTTTGTTGTCAGGTGTCTGATGCCTCCTGAGGTCAGATGGGTAGAGGAATCCCTGTAGCCTCTAGTGAGGATCTTACCCAAGCTCCTCTGAACCCCCAGTGCAGCCCCGAGGAACCACCCCATTCCCTCTCCCTACAAAGCTTCCTCCCCTGCCCTTCCCCCTCTGAGTTCTCCAGGGAGCAAGGCTGCTGAGCCTGGAAGGGGAGTTATAAATGGCTCTGTCTCTGGCAACAGGAACCTGCCGGAGCTGGGAAACAACCAGGGGATTCAAGAGGTTGGATGGGGTGGGTTATTTCCATCCCAATCCCAGAACCCCAAGGAGAAAGAAGCAACCAAGTCACTTATCCCAGGCTCCTGAGACTCCTCAGCCCCCCTGCACCCCAGGTCTGTGCTCCTGCCGATCCAACCAATAAGGCATTGGCAGGAGCAGATCCCACAGGCCCTTTCCCTTTAGTGCCCTTTACTACCAGCTGTCTGGACAGTAAGGCTTGAGCCAGCCAGGCAGACAGGGTGGGGGTGGGGAGGCTGTAGTAGGCCCTCCTTCTCTCTATAGGAGTTGCTTTCCCACTCCCAACATCCTTAGAGAGGATTTGAAGCCTCCCTCTTCCTGTCCGGCTCCCCCACTTTTCCTAGTGCCAAAGGCCCCAAGTCCCAACATACACCCCAGCCACTGCTGTGACCACCTGGTAGAAGCTTCCTCCCCACCCCACCCTCACTCCCAGCTATGTCTATCTGTCTGCCCACAACAGCAAATCTCCCTATTTGGAAAGGGAGAGGTCATTTTAGCAGGCCAATCAGCTCCTCCCCCACACCATCGAAGACCCCAGTCCCATTCCCTGGCTAACAGCAAAGGGACCACTCACAGCCGGGTACATAGCAGTAGCAGCAGCAGCAGCAGCGGCCGGCACAGAGAGGATTTCAGAGCAGCTCCCAGGGGAAGCCGGAGCCAACAGAGGAGAACTGGACCTGGGGCCTCTGCCGGCCTCTCCCAGCCAGCTCTGCTGCTTCGCACACGAGATCATGTTGTGATTACAAGAGAGTGCTCTGGGCTCTCGGCCAAGCGTGCCTCAGCGGCGCCACACCAGTCCCACCCACCCATCCAAACACACACACATACACACATACAGCCGGTGAGAATCGAGGACACGGGCCAGCCCATCCAAGCTTGGGCCTCTGCTCACCGACATTCCCATCCTCTATCCCCGTCAGGGGGTGGGGGTAGAAGGCAAGACAGCAGCCGTGGTCTGTTGGGTCAGAGGTGGGTGCCGATGCTTGCCAGGTTCCATATTATTATTTTTTTTCCTTCCCGAGAATCCAACCTGGCAAAGAAATACAGAACTCGGAAGTCTTTCTCCGACCTCCCAACCTTTCAGCTGCCCCCACCTTTCCCACCCTGTAGATTTTTTGCTCTGCAGGAACCTACTCTGGTCCATTACTTAGCCACTGTAGAATCCTCCAGCACTCAACACTGATGAATCTGTGATCTCATCAATGGGAGTATTCCTTTAAACAAAGCAGTGCACAATTCATTGGTACCTGCCCATCCTATGCAACCCTCAGCCATATTCTGTCATAAATTAGCTGGGGAGGGGAAGAAAAAAATGGGAGGGATGCGACTTCAGAGTGCATATGGAAGTTAAAAATTTGGGCCTCTGTTCTTGGGAGAAGCTCTAAGTCTTTGAAAAAACAAAGTTCACAAAGGCTACCCAACCCACTCTTGTCTTGTTCAATCAGTCAACAGGCATTCATTAAGTTTCTCCTGTGGGCCAGGCACTGTGCTAGGCACTGTAAATACAAGTACAAAGAATGAAACAATACTTGCTAGCACGTAGCTTGTGTTCTGATGGAGACGAGAAGTACATGTAAAAATAAATGAATCATAAATAGAACCGGAATAAATACAAACATATACAAATATACACAAGGGAGGTTGGGACAGAGAGCATTAGCAGTTGGGATATTAGGCTTCAGTTCTAGGCTAAGTTCATTGTCCTTTTCAGTGCCTGTCCAAGATATAGGAAGGAAGGATACCAGCATTTATTAAATGCCTACTGTATGCCAGGCAATGTGTTAAGAGCTTTACAAATCTTATCTCATTTGATCTTCACAACAACCCTAGGAATTAAGTGCTATTATTACCCCATTTTATAGTTAGGGGAACTGAGGTAGATGGTAGCTAAATGACTTACTTGGGATCACACAGCTGGTAAGTGGGATCTAAAAGGAGATTTGAACTCAGCTCTTCCTGACTCCATGCCCAGCGCTCTTATCCACTTAACTGCCTCTCAATATAGATGCCAATGGATGAACTCTATAGGCTGCCTGTCCAAATGTATGTGATAGTCTCCAGGGGTGGGGAACCTGCAGCCTCAAGGCCACATGTGGCCCTCTAGGTCCTCAAATGGGGCCCTTTGACCAAATCCAAACTTCACAGAACAAATCCCCTTAATAAAAGGATTTGTTCTGTCAAATGGACTCTGTCAAAAGGCCATATCCAAGGACCTAGAAAGCCACATGTGGCCTGGAGACTGCAGGTTCCCCACCCCTGGTAGATAATAGACATTCTTCATCCGCCTACTTTTTCCTGTGTGGATAGTTAGAACTACTTGAGGGGTGATCATGAATCTCATTTAAGAGTTTCTGCACTGTTTCTTGGCTTGATTTTAAGAATATGGATAGAAATAGGACACTGGACCTGTGATTTCATTGGTTTAGGGAACTCCCAGGTGAGGAAACACCTTCTACAATACAAGACAGAACTTTCTTTGCAACTTATAATCTTAGAACACTGAGAGGTTTTGGGTCCAGGGGGTTATATAGTCAGTAAGTGTCAGAGGCAGGATTTGAACCTGAGTCTTTGTGGCTTCTAGGCCAACTCTTTCTTCATTAGGCCATACCACCCATTATAATGATAGCTCACATTTATATAAGGGTTCAAAAGCAGTGAGAGCTATTTTTTATTTTTCCTTATTGCATGGATTTCCATGGTCAGAGAATTCATTGCCAAGTGACTGGTATACTCTTGTTGAACTTCCCTGAATTTAGCAAGTTTGGTTCTCAGAAAGGAGACATAGCCTTCTACTGGTACCATACTTAAAGACTTTTTGTCATGGCAGAACCTGCTAGAAGTTGTGTTCCACAGTCTTTGAGAACTCAGGGTCACCTGATGCCATAATGAAGCATCATGCCATCATGATGATGGTGATGAAGCATCAAAATAGGACTTTGTGAAGGCTTAGGACCCTAGAATCATAGAATCATGTGGTGTCAGAAGGGTCCTCAAAAGTCACCTAGTCTGATCTATGTCTGAATAGGAAATCCTCTCTAACATCCCTAAGAGTGGTCCCCTAGTTCCCCTTAAAGACCTTCAGCGCCTCGAGGCAACACATTCCCTTCCCCTGGCTGAAGCAGCTGTCCATATCCCACCAGACTCCTGAGAGCCAAGCAAGAGCAGGCTGAGGAGAGCCCTTCCCCTGCAATGACCCTATTACCCAGTTCCCAGCAAGCTCTGGAAGCTCCTTGATAGCTAGGAGTCAATCCCCCCCCCCCCCAGTCTACTCCAACCCTTGGAACCACTGCCCTTTTCCCAACAATCACTGCTTAGGGACATGGTCTCTTACACACTTGAATGAACAGAGTTGGTTGGTTATTGCCGTCCCTCATGCTCAGAGAGAACCAAAATGATATTATCTCGTCAAGGTCAAGGTACAGTGTGTCCAACCGTGGCTGCTCTGGCCAACACAGGCTCAGAAGGCTCTACCACCGGCTGGGCACAAATAGTCCACATGAACATTAAAAGGAGAGATGTCCCTCCATTTCTGCATCTCACGTTTCTTTTGAGCTAATGCAGTTCTGCTTTGCTTGTAGAGCACAGGGACTTCTTTGGTTCAGGCATGCAATGCTGGGCATTACTGTGCCAGTGTCTCCCATGTCTTGCAACTAATTCCAAAGTTCTTCAGAGGGACCCTGAGAATTTTCTTGTACCTCTTCTTCCGACCTCTGTTAGAGTGCTTTCCTTGTGTGAGTTCTCCATAAAATAGTCTTTTAGGCAAACAAACACACATTTGGCATTCAAACAATGTAGCCAACCCATCAGGATTCAGTTCTTTGCAGTAGAGTTTGAACACTTGGCAGTTCAGCTTGAGAAAAGGACCCAAACTGGGCATTTTTGTATTTGATCCTGGAGGCAACAGGGTTGACATCTGACCTATTGCTGCCCCCTAAGGCTACCTGGGCCTTGTCATCCTCCCTGCCAGAAAGGAGCACTAGGCATTTTGCAGCCAAAGGCTTCTTCATTCCTAAATCTCCCCTAATTAGAATGCAAGCTCCCTGAGAGGAGGGATTATCTTGCTTTTCTATTCCTATCCTCAGCACTTAGCATTGTGTCTGGCACACGGTCAGCAATTAATAAACGCTTTCTCTTTCACTTCCTACCTAAATCTTCTCCAGTAATCATCCATCCTGCCTGATGTAGGCAGTACAGACAGCTTGGGAGTCTCCGGCTTTCCTCTTTTCTCCCTTAAGAGCCAAAAGATAGACCCAAGTATGTATTCTGCCTTTTTTGCATTAGTCTGAGCTCTTCCCCCACCTGTTCCTGCCCTTTCTCTTCATTGAACTGGCCCTTACTTATAGGGGGATCAAGAAGTTCCACCCATGCCTCAGAAAAAAATATATATTATATATACATATATATATATAGTCCCCATTGATGCCTAAATTCTACTGTTAATCATTCATTCCTCTGGATTGAATGTTTTCTTCTCAAGGGTCCTTTAAAAATGCATCCATTTAGGGCAGCTAGGTGGCTCAGTGAATAGAGCTCTGGCCTGGGAGTCAAGAGGACCTGAGTTCAAATGTGGCCTCAGACATTTGACACTTACTAGCTGTGTGACCATGGACAAATCACTTAACCCCAATTGCCTAAGCAAAAAAAAAAAAAAAAAAAGCATCCATTCTAAGAGAGATAACACATTAAACCCCTAACCCTTAGCATCATAGAATGTCAAGGCAGAAGGGACCTTAAAAGAAAATATTATCTAACACATTCCTTTTAAAAATGAGGAAAAGCCGAAACCTAGAAAAGGGAAATTGTTTCTCTAAGTAACAGGGATGATTAGCAGCAGAATCAACCTTAGAACTGAGGGACAATATTCTTTACACTAACACACTGAAAGCTTAGGATAAATGAGTTTGTTTCAAGGCTAAAGGCCACCACTCAGCCCTGGGCCTCCTTCTGAGGCTTGTTCATTGAATTTTTTAAAAAAAATTTTCAGCTACAAAAAGCAGTTATTTTAATTACCTGTGCGGTAGTCCACAGAATGCTAATATAAAAACTATTAATAGGATAACAACTTGTTCCAGGATAGTTTCCACCAGAATTCCAACAAATAAGAAGAGAATATTTATTTTATATTATAATAATAATACCTGTCATTTACATAGTGCTTTAAAATTTCCAAAGAGTTTTATATACATGTTCTCATTTTATACCTCCAAGAATCTTCTGAAATAGCTACTTCTGGCATTATTATATCCATTTTACAGGTAAGAAAACTAAGACTCAGTGTGATTAAGCAACTTGCCTAGGGTCACTGCTTTTCATAGGTGAATTTAAAATTTAAATACAACAAGGCAACAGCTGCTTAGCCCAGTGGGGCTGGAGCTTTCAGCTGTGTCTTTCTCCACTTAAGGATTCTTCTCAGCTCTGGGCTCAAGCACAAGAACTAAAAGAATGGTCAGACTCTTTCTTGTACTCTTTGGCTCTTCATCACCCCACCTCAGAACTCTGGGGAAATTACTTAAAGATTAGGTTTTGCTCATGTCTGGGGCTTCGCAAAGGTGGGGTATAGAAACATATTCAGGGTACAGTGTAGATAAGCACAGGACAGCTATTTATTTCTTCTATTTGTTGTCGTTGTTCAGTTGTTTCAGTACTGTCTGACTCCTTGTGACCCCTTTTTGGGGGTTTTCTTGGCCAAGATACTGCAGTGGTTTGCCATTTCCTTCTTTAGCTCGTTTTTTACAGATGAGGAAACAGAGGCAAACAGAGTTAAGAGATTTGCTCAGGGTCACCCAGCTAGTAAGTGTCTGAGGCCGGATTTGAACTCAGGTCTTCCTGACTCCAGGCCTGGCACTCTATCCACTGCACCACTTAGCTGCTTATTTCTTCTATACAAAAGAAATATTCAACACACACAAAGACTCCCAAATATGAATTGACAGAAAAATCTAAACAAACAGCAGCATAACTACTGTAATACTCTCTTGAGAGGCTGATACATCAAGACAGTTTTCATGACTGCTGAATTGGCATTCATTTCACGTCATCCCCTCTCTACACTATCTAAACAATTCCCGCCATGTCTTCATGGTCCACGTCTTCAGTCATGCCAGTCCCAGACTTGGATTCTTCTCCTTTTTTTTTTTTTTAGTTACAGCTTTATTTCAAGAACATTAGTTTCCTTTTGCATTTTATTTGTATTATTTATATTATATTTGTATTTTAGTATTTTTTGCATTTTTTTTTTTGGCGGTGAGGCAATGGGGTTAAGTGACTTCCCCAGGATCACATAGCTAGTAAGTGTCAAGTGTCTGAGGCCATATTTAAACTCAGGTCCTTATGACTCCAAGGCTGGTTCTCTATTCACTGCGACACCTAGCTGCCCCTTGTATTCTTTCTCTCAGATTATCTTCTCCAAGAAGTGTTGTAGTGACTGTAGAGGACCCTTCTCTGCGGTGCAGCTGATACTGAGGACCCACAATCTTCCCTCCTCTCCTACTCACAAGACTGCTTCCTGTCATGCAGTTAGCACAGACTGAGGAAGCCAGGACCCCTCTTAAACTCACGATGTTGCCTCCACGGCTGGTCACATCCATCTGCATATTGATATATAGTCACCTATACTCAGGGGAGAAAACACAAAGCAGAAAAAGGCATCCTCCAGCCCCAAAGCCCAGGGAGAGCTCACCTAGCCTAGCTGAGTTCCCACTTTAGCTGCCATGTGGTTAGCAGTTACTATGCTTCAAGGATGAAGAAGGCTACCCTTCACCTGAAGTCTCAGGGTTGTACCAGACCACTCGAAGATTGGAAAGAAGAGGGATGATGACAATGGGTCTTCCTGTTCAGTGGCCAACAAGGGGATTGCTTCATTATCTCAAAGTTAAGTCCTTCAGCACAGAGCCCAATGTGTCCCTGGGATCTGTCTGGGGAGCTCAGGCATACACTGTTTGGATCTATCTCCACAAATGTCCCATGGGGTACACTAGTTACTTACACAGACTCACAACCACAAAGTTTCTCTTTTTTTCTCACTTCTGCTCTGCCCAGACTACTTCGCATCATGCAGTTGGCACAGACCCCCACTACCACCACTAGCTCTCTTTATGACCTCTGCTCATGCTGTCCTCTCTACTTGACAGAAAACCACTCCAACTCCTTTGGAGACAGCTTCTAGAAAAATTCTCTCCAAATGGGCCTCCTTTCCTCTCTTGTTCTCAACATGCCTTATCTCTGAGAATGTCTGTCCAGGTATTTGAGGTTCTCTGGCTCTTTACTCTCTCTAGATATTCCTTGAGTGGCCATAGAGTATTGGATCTAGGAGTGACAAACTTGGAATCAGAAGACTTGCGTTAAAATCTTTAATACTATCTGTAAGACCCTGGGTAAGTCACTTAATCCTTCTGAGCTGCAGTTTGCTCATCTATCCATGACAATGGTGTACAGATGACTGGAATTAGGTGTCCTCTGAGGTCCCTTCCAGCTCTAGATTGACATTTTTTTTTTTTGGTTGGAGAAAACTGGGTGGGGGGGGTGCTAAGTGACTTGCCCAGGGTCACACAGTTAATAAATGTCTGAGGCCACATTTGAACTCAGGTCCTTCAGGGCTGGTGCTCTGCACATCCACTGTACCACCTAGCCGTCCTTTAGAGTGACATTTTAATTATGGAATCATAGTATATCTGAGCTGGGAAGGATCTTAGAGCTAATCTTTCCAATCCCTTGATTTTCCAGATGAGAAAACTGAGATTTAAAAAGTGAAATGATTTGTCTGTCATAATTAATCCATTTCTTTTGAACTCTAGGTCTAGTATGTCTTCTTTCCTTCCCTCCACCCTCACCATTGTACACACCCAATTTATAGCTTTTATTTATGCCTTTTTCCCCATCAGAATAATTTCCTGTAGAATCTTCCCTTGTAACAAAGAAAAAAAAATTGAGTAAAATCCAACCTTCAAAGTAATTGCTACTGACAGTATGTATAGACTCCTACACCCAAAGATTCCTATCTCTTTCCCAGGAGAAAAGAAGATATGTTTCCTCCTCTTTTCTCTAAAACCAAGATTGGTTCCTGCAATCCGCTGGAATAGAGTAGCATCTTGTCGTGGCAATGTTGTTATCACTTCTATTTCTGAAAGGCTGTCCCTCTCCCTCCTGTTACTTGACATCATTCCAGCGCACTTTTCACTATGCCGCAGATGGTAATCTCCAACTGCCTCATCCCCAGCCCCAAGAGGTTCAGGATAAGGACAACTCTCACTGAGTGCTCACTTCAGTCTGTAGAGGTGAAAATCTGGTGAAAATGAATATCAAGGCTGAAGCCACCAAGTAACCTGCTGAGGGGGTGCAGAATGGGGTTGGGAGCAGGGGAGGGCGAGGGGCCAACCCCTCTGATGGGGCAGGAGAGTGTTATGGGTTGATTATGGGTATCAGAGTCTTAAGTGGTTTTAGCACCGGCTTCCTTTCATTCCCCACTCCCCAAATGTCCAGGGTTTAGGATAATTGTCATGTTCCCTCACCCCATACCCCATTCTCTAGAGCAAGTAATCTCTTTTGTGACTTAGACCCCTTTAGCAGTCTGATGGTAAAACCGATGGACTCCTTCTCAGAATAGTGTTTTTAAGTGCATAAAATAAAATACGTAGGATTACAGAGGAAGCTAACTATATTAAATTATAGTCTGAAGAGAGGAAGACTTTGATCATATGCAATCTCGTGGCAGGTCTAATCATTGCAATAATTTTGAAATAGTGATGAGTATAAATGATATTTCCAGATATCTACAACAACTTTAATGTGACATGGAAATATCTGATTCGGTAACAGCAACATTGTGTGATGAGCAGCTATGAATAACTTAACTCTTCTCAGCAATACAACGATCCAAGACAATTCCAAAGGACTCATGCTGGAAAATTCTGTCCACATCCAGAGAAAGAATTGATGTAGTCTGAATGCAGATCAAAGCATTACTGTTTTCACTTTATTTTTTTCATGTTTTTTTTTCTTTTTGGTCTGCTTCTTCTCTCACAACATGACTGATATGGAAATATGTTTTACATGATTGCACATATATGGCCTATATCAAATTGCTTAAGATTTTAAGGAGGGGGGAGGGGAGGGAAGGAGAAAATTTGGAACTCAAATTTTTATAAAAATCAATGTTAAAAATAGTCTTTACATGTAATTGGAAAAAATACCATTAAAAAAGGAAAATATCTGAGGTTTCTATTGGTGACAAAGTCACAGGTTCTGCTAATACTACTGTGGATTGTTGCCTACATTCATAATTAAAGGAAATGCTTAATCTCCATTAAAGATTGGTGAAAATAAAGATGTAATTGTTTTTCCCACCCAGTTCACAGACCCCCTGAAATCTATCCAAAGGACTCTGCTCTAAAATAATAACAATAACTCTAATCCATGTGGTCATAGGTTTACAAAGCACTTTACACACATTATCTCATTTCATACTCATAATAAATCTGTGAGATAGGTGCTAGCATTATCCCCATTTTACAGATGAGTATACTGAAATTTAGAGAAGTTAAGCAACTTACTGAGGATCACAAGTGTCAGAAGCAGAATCTACACAAATATCTTTGTGACCTCAAGTCCAAATCTCATCCCATCCCATTCCATCCTATCCTATTCTATCCTATCCTATCCTATTCTGTTATTAGCTGGTGAACATTACCTTTACTAAAGAAAGCACCTGAATGACCACCTTATACCCCACCCCCATTTTGCCTAGGTTACCCCAGCTCTCCAGGTCATCTTTGACTCCTGTTTCTCTATTTCTCATATTCAGCTTATTTTAAAATCCTACCTGACTCTGCCCCGACAATCTGCCTTTGCCCTTCCATCCTGACAATGAAATCTCTGGACCAAGCTTTGGTTATTTCCCTTCTGGACACCCTGACCTCCCACCCATAGCTTTGCTGTTTCCCGTACATGCCATTTTGTTTCCTGCCTGTGGGACTTTGCACAGGGTGCCTCTCGTGTTTGGAATTCTCTCCCTCTTCCCCCCTGCTCGCCTACCCCACCTTGGAAGCCCCACCTCCATTAAAGGCCCAATGGCCTAGACCTTTCTTAATCTTCTCAATCGTTAGTGCTTTGTGGCCTCTGAAATCACACACACATACACACACACACACATATATATGTATATGTATGTTTATATATGTATATGTGTGTGTTTCATACTTACTTCTCTGCATACATCTCCCCAAAAGCAGAAGTTGTCGTTATTTTTGTGTCCCCAGATCCAAGCCCAGAGTCTGGCACAGAGTATGAACTTAACAAATACTTGTCAAATTCAATGGATTTTCTCCTGAAATGTTCACATAGATTTTCTCCTTTGGCATGTGTTTTGAATGAATCACTGTCTTGTTCATCACCTTCTACTGTGAAGGGATTTGTGGTGGAGTGGGAAAAGGACCGGACTGAGAGTCAGAGGATTGGAGTGTGATTTCTGCTTCTAATATCTATGAGCTGGGGCAGCTAGGTGGCGCAGTGGTTACAGCTCTGACCCTGGAGTCAGGAGGACCTGAGTTGAAATGTGGCCTCAGACATATCACACTCACTAGCTGTGAGGCTCTGGGCAAGTCACTTAACCCTGATTAACTCACAAAAAAAAAAAAAAAAAAGCTGATGGGTAGCTAGATGGCCCAATGGAATCCAGTGGAATCTCCAGGACTGAAATCAAGAAGACCTGAGTTCAAATCCAGCTTCAGACACTTACTAGCTGTGTGAGCCTGAGCAAGTCACTTAACCTTATTTGACTCAGTTTCCTCACCTGTAAAATGAGCTGGAAAAAGGAAATGGCAAACCACTCCAGTATCTTGGCCAAGAAAACTCCCAAAAAGGGTCACAAAGAGTTGAACATGACTGAAAAGGGCAAGAACAACCCATAATACTGTGTGGTGTAGTAGATAGGGAGCTGGCCTTGGAGCCACAAAGCCCTGGGTTCAAGTCCTGCCTCTGATATCTCTTGGCTCTGTGACCCTGGACAAATCACTTAACCTCTCAGGGCTTGAAACAACTCTGTAAGACTATAGGTTTCAGAGAAGATGTTTCCCTGCGTTGATAGAAGGTTCTTCCTCATTGAGAGTTTCTATTATCAAGTCACAGATCCAGTTGCTATCTTTCTAAAAGGCAGCATCATTTAATAAATACAGCATTGGACTCAGACCTGAGCTCCAACTTGCTGGCCTTAATTAGCCAAGTCACCGTAATTTATGCCGCTCCCGCCTCCACTCTCACCTCTCAGTCTGTTGGATTCCTATCCATCCTTTAAAGTCTGACTCAAATGCCAACTCCTCCAGGAAGTCTTTTTTTATGGTTGTTATGTTTTTAATGGGGACCATGAGCAACTGTA
The DNA here is from genome assembly GCF_900497805.2 of Vombatus ursinus. Taxonomy (NCBI): domain Eukaryota; kingdom Metazoa; phylum Chordata; class Mammalia; order Diprotodontia; family Vombatidae; genus Vombatus; species Vombatus ursinus. The sequence continues at coordinate 21,976,016 of NW_020954572.1, read as the reverse complement.
TAAAACGCATCACTGCAAACAATGTTTTACATGCCCAATAGTTTATCGTCAAGAGAAGAATAAATGAATGACACAGTTTTGAGCTCCCTCCTCCCCCCCAAAAAAAGTTGACAAAGTTTATAAGAGCCAAAGATATGAAGTTAATTTAAAGGATCTAGAATCTGCTGTACCAAACAGCTGATCATTAAATTTGGTCTAAATAAGGTTAAGTAGAGTCTGGGTAAAACAAGCCTTTCTAGATACTCTCAGTCAGAAATGGTTTGTCCTTGCAGGTATCACACCCAGAACTTCACCACTGGCCTCTCTCAGGCACTCCTGGGCTATCTTGTGCTACGGATGGCCTGCAGCATATTGAATGGACCTTTTGTGGAGGATTTGTAAAAAGATACAGACAAGAGGTGAATGTGATGAGAGGGCATGAATGGGTTGCCATCTGCATACAGAAAGAATATCAACATAGATGATACCACAGAGCTATCCAAATAGCAAAGTTTGTTGTTGTTTTCAGTCATGTCTGATTCTTCATGACCCCCATTTGGGTTTGTTTGTTTGGTTTTTTGGGGGTTTGTTTTTTTTTTTTTGGTAGAGATACTAGAGTTGTTTGCCATTTCCTTCTCCAACTCATTTTACAGATGAGAAAACTGAAGCAAAGAGTGATTTGCCCAGAGTCACACAGTTAGTTAGTAAGGCCTCATTTGAACTCAGGAAAATGACTATGAGTCTTCCTGACTTCAGACTATGCACTCTATCCACTGAACCACCTAGCTGCCCAAATAGCAAAGTTACCTGTATAAATGTCATATCTACCTACCAGCAAGACTAGGAATTCATAAAGGCAGGCTTATGTGTCTTATCTAAGTTTTCTATCTCCACTGTCACCTAGCACAATGCTGTGGACACAATAGATGCTTAAATGTGTCTTGAATAGAACTGAACCTCTTCCCCAGTGGAAAGAATAATTATGGTGTAGTGGAAAGAACTCTGTATCTGGTCTCAGAGAACCTGGGTTTGAATCCTGGCTCTTCCACTTACTCTCTGTGTATCCCTGGGCAAGTGGTTAACATCTCTGGGCCTCAGTTCCTCTATAAAATGAGGGGGTTGGATTGAATGGCTTGTAAGGTCTTTCTTTTAAGGAGATGAGAATCTGTGATCCTTAGCCTCTGAGCAGTATGCCCAGTAGCCACCAGGGGGCATCAGAAACCCCCAGAAGATTTTTCACACACTCCAACCTTCCATTTCATGTTAAGTCTGTTGGGGCAGCCAGAACTGGAACCAGGGAGGAGAGATCCTGAGACAGGATAATTATAATAATAATAATAATAATGATAACAGTAATCGTAACAATGACAACAACAATATTATATTATACCTTAAGGTTTTCAACACACTTTACATAAAGTATCACAGAATGATGGAATTTTGAAGTTGGAAAGGACCTTGGTGGCCATCTGGTCCAAGCTATGGGAAAAGGAATTCCCTCCATAGACATGCCATCTCTTTGCTTCTAATATCTATGAGCTGGCCACCTAGTCTTTGCTTGAAGACCTCCAGTGAAAGAAAACACACTATCTTCCCCAGGAAGCTCCTTATGCTTTTGGATAACTGTATCCCCTGTGCTTAGTACAGAGGCCAGCACAAAGTAAGTGGCAAATAAATGTTGACTGACTGACTCTGCAACTGCCACCCATAGCTTCTGGTTGTACACTAGTGGACAAAACCAAAACCAAATAAAACAAGTTCCATCCCTCTTACACGTGACAGTCTTTCAATTACTTAAAGACACGTATTGAGTTGCCCTTGAGTCTTCTCCAGGCTAAACATCTCCCTTTCCTTTAACCAGTATTCTTATGACACAGCCTTAACATCCTAGGAGGTAGGCCAGGACAATCCAGCTTGTCAGTGTTCTTCCTAAAATGGGGTTACAAAATTGATCTCAATATACCCAACAGGATCAGACCAGGGCAGAATATAGCGGGATATTACCTCCTTAATACTGCATGTTTGGCTGCCATTAATACAGCCTAAGAGTTGATCCTTATATAACACTGGGGCACCTCCCATGGAGCTGGGCATTTGTACCCTGTTGGATTCATGGGAGGTATCCCAGGATAGCAGATAAGGGGGCCTCCCTTGATTGCCCCTGTCACATTAAAAACAACCCTGTGAGGTAGATTCTTTTTAAAATATATTTTTATTAATTTCTTTTCTTAGATCACCAGAATTTCTTCCAATACCCCTTTTCCTATTTCTTTCCCAGAGAACCATCCCATATAACAAATAGTATTTATTTATTTATTACATTTTAAGTTTCAAACTGATTCCCTCCCTCTCTCCCCATCCTGCTCTAGGGAAGGCCACTATTTGACACAAATATACATATATATGTAAAACTGTATTTTGCATATTTCTATTTATCAGTTCCTTCTCTAGAAGTGGATAGCATCATCTTTCATAGGTCATTTGTAGTTGATTTGAGTATTTATAATACTGAGAATACCTTAACTGTTCGCAGTTATTCTTCAAACAATATTGCTGTTACTGTATACAATGTTCTCTTAGTTTTGCTCATTTCACTCTTCATTATTTCCTACAAGTCTTTCCATGATTTTCTAAACTCAGCCTGCTCATCATTTCTTACAGTATAGTAGTATTCCATCACAATCATATATCACTACTTGTTTAGCCCTTCTCCAATTGATGAGCATCCCCTCAATTTCCAGTTCTTTGCCACCAACAAATAATATTTTTAAAGAAAAAAAAAGGTAGAAGGGGAAAAAAAATCAGCAAAACCAATCAACACATCAATGAAGTCTGAAAGTATTTATGATGTTCCGTACCTGTAAACCTCCCATATATGCAAAAGAATGGGGCTAGGAGTGTCTTCTCATATTTCTTGTTCCTCAAAATTCTGAAACATTCACCTTTGATTGTTTTGTGCTTATTCTTTCTGTTATTGTAGTCATATATCTTTTTCTTGGCTCTGCTTACTTTACTCTGCATCAGATTATAGAAATCATTCATGCTTCTCTGTATTCATCACATGCATCCTTTCTTACAGCACAACAATATTCCATTACATTCATGCACCTCCATTTATTTAGCCATTCCCTGATCAATGGGCATCTACTTAGTTTCTAATTCTTTGCTACCACAAAAAAAAATGTTGCTGTAAATATTTTGAGGACTTTCTTCTTATCAATGACCTCCTTGGGGTATAAGCTTAATAATGGAATCTCTGGGTCAAAGGACATGAACACTGACATCACTTTATTTGTATAATTCCAAGTTGTAATGTTTTGGTTGTAATGATTCATAGTTCCAACAACAATGTTGTAGTGCGCCTGTCTTTTCACTGCCTCACCAACATTGACTATTCCCATCTTGTGTAGTCTTTGTGGGGTTTTCTAGGTGTAAAGGGGAAAACCTTAGGCTTGTTTTGATATTCATTTCTGTTATTTTTATATGTGTGTTGTAAGGCTGATTCTACAGATGTTGCTGTCTTCATTTTACAGATGAGGAATGTAGTAGTGCTGAAGGAAAGGTGTAATCTTAGTTCTGGCTTAACATCAAGTACAGCCTTCTTTCCACTCTGCCATAGTTCCTCAACATAGCTAAAATTCAACACCACTGCACTTATGAGCTCTGGCCAAGGTTTCAAACTGCACTTTCCTGCCAGCTATCATGAAATTAGACATAAATTTACCTTTTAAAAGGTAAAATTATCCCTTTAAAAGGTAAAATCAATTGGGCAATGACTAAACAAATTGTGGTAGCTGAAGGTGATAGAATACTGAGTAGAAAAAATACAGAGAAACACGGGAGGACACAAAGGAAGGAGTCAGAACTACAGATACAACATACAAGATGAGTACAACGATGTAAATGGAAAGAACAAAAACAAAACTGAAATCAAAGACTATTTAAGTTTGACATCAAAGAAGTGAAGAAAAAGTGTAACTCTCACTTCTTTATAGAAGAGAGGGACTATGGATGTAGAGCAGTATGTCAGACTTGGTTGATATGTTACTTAGTTTTACTGAATTGCTTCCCTCTTCCCTTTTCATTTATTTATTTTTGGACACAAGGGATCAAGAAAAAAGAATTTATTAAATCTTTACTATGTACCAGGCTCTGTGCTAAGCACTGAAGAAACAAAAATAAAAGTGGTCCTTGCTTTCAGGGAGCTTACATTCTAATGAGGGAGACAACATGTAACGTAAATAACTAGGTACATACAAAATATACAGAACAGATAGGAAGTAATCTCAGAGGGTAGGGGCTAGCAGCTGGAGCCTGAGAAAGACTTCCTGCAGAAGGTGGAATTTGAGTTGAATCTCAAATGAAGGTGGAAAAGCTGGTAGGTAGAAGTGAGGAGGGAGAACTTTCCAGGAATTTTTGTTGTTGAGTCATTTCAGTCACGTCCAATTCTTTGTGACCCCATTTGGGATTTTCTTGGTGGTTTGCCATTTGTTCTCCAGCTCATTTTACAGATGAGAAAACTGAGGCAAACAGGGCTATTAAGTGACTTGCTCAGGGTCACATGGCTAGTAAGCATCTGAGGCCAGATTTGAACTCATGAAGATGAGTCTTCCTGATTCCAAACCCAGTGCCTTATTCACTGCACCACCTAAGCTGCCCGAGGAATGAAAGACCCGTACTCCAAAAGCACAGACCTAAGAAGATGGAGCATCATGTATGAGAAACGACAAGTAATTGCTTTTTCTCCCGTCCAGCCTTCATGGCGGAAGCTCTGCTGTCATCTCATCATCATGTCCTCTCATAAAACATTCAGAATCAAGAGGTTCCTGGCCAAGAAACAGAAGCAGAATCATCCCATCCCTCAATGGATTCGAATGAAAACTGGAAACAGGATCAGGTACAACTCAAAAAGGAGAAACAACAAGTAATTAATCCAGTGTTGTTGGATCATAGAGCTCATGGAGAGGATTAAAGTGTAAGAAGGCTGGAAAGGTTAGAATTAAATTGTGAAGAGCTTTAAATGCCAAACAAAGAACATCATATTTGATCCTGAAGGAAATAGGGAGCCACCAGTGTTTACTGAATAGGAAGGGTAAGGAGATCAGATTTGGGTTCTAGAAGGTTCACTTTTTAAGGGGCAGCTAGGTGGCACAGTGGATAGAGCACCAGCCCTGGATTCAGGAGGACCTGAGTTCAAATTCGGCCTCAGACACATAACAATTACTAGCTGTGCGACCCTGGGCAAGTCACTCAACCCCATTGCCTACCCCCTCTCAAAAAAAATAGAAAGTAGAAGGTTCACTTTGGCAGCTGAGTGGAGGATGGATTAGAGTGGGATTGGGAAAGGGAAACACCCAGAAGGTTATTGCAATAGCTCAGGAGAGAGGATCAGGGGTTGGCAGTGTCTGAGGAGAGAAGAGGACATATCCGAGAGATGTTGTGAAGGTAGAAACCAAGAGAATGGGTATATGGGGTGAATAGGAATGAGGAAATAGGGGCGACACCAAGTCTACAAGCCTGATGACTGGGAAGAGAGTGGTACCATTGACAGCAACACAAAAAAAAATTTGAAGAAAGGTGTTTGGGGGGCAAATTATAACTGTGTTTGGATAGTACTTTAAAATTTGCAAAGTTCTTTATGTAGGGTGCCACAAAAGTCTTAAGCTATTAAGATTTTGGGGACGCAACATATGCTACCCCATTTGATGTTCACAACAACAAGGCAGGAATTATCATTATCTCCATTTTATTTTTTTTCTTTTTTGTATGGTAATTTTATTTATTTTTTTGTTTTCAACATTTACTTCCACAAGATTTTGAGTTCCAAATTTTCACCCCATCTTGACCCTCCCCCCACCCCGAGATGGCATGCATTCTGAATACCCCTTCCCTTAGTCTGCCTTCCCTTCTATCTCTCCCCCCTTTTTCTTATCCCCTTCCCCTTCAATTTTCCTGTAGGGCAAGATGGATTTCTGTACCCCATTTCCTGTACTTCTTATTTCCCAGTTGCATGTGAAAACATTTTTTTTAAACATGTGTTTTTAAAACTTTGGGTTCCAAATTTTCTTCCTTCCTCCCTCCCCACCCACCCACCCTCATTAATAAGGCAAGCAACTAAATATAGGTTATTTATGTGCAGTTATGCAAAATACTTCCATAGTAGACATGCTGTGAAAAACGAACTCTATTTCCCTTAATCCTGTCCTGCCCACCCATTTATTCTATTCTTTCTTTTGACCCTGTCCCTCCCCAGATGTATTTGCTTCTGATTACCCCCTTTCCCAATCTGCCCTCCTCTCTATCATCCCCCTACTCTCTTGTTCCCTACCTCCCCTGTTTTCCTATAGGGTAAGACAGATTTCCATACCCAACTGAGTGTGTATGTTATTCTCTCCTTAAGTCAAATAAGATTCATTCATTCCCTCTCACCTTCCCCCATTTCCCCTCCACTGTAGGAGCCTTTTCTTTTCTGTTTTTTTTTGTGAGATAATTTACCCCATCCTACCTGTCCCTTTGTCCTTCTCCTAGTATAATCCTCTCTCACCCCTTAATTTATTCTCCAGATATGACCCCTTCATTTTACCCTGTGCCCTCTATCTATCTATCTATATCTATATATACATACATATAATTTTTTCCCCTCCAACTACCCTAAAACTGACAAGGTCTCAAGAGTTACAAATATCATCTTTCCATGCAGCAATGTAAACAGTTCAACCTTAATAAGTCTCTTATGATTTTCTCTTTCCTGTTTACCTCTTCATATTCCACTCGAGTCTTGTATTTGAAAATCAAATTTTCTATTCAGCTCTGGTCTTTTCATCAAGAATGCTTGAAAGTCCTCTATTCCACTGAATGACCATTTTTTCCCCTGCAGGATTATACTCAGTTTTGCTGGTTGTAATCCTATCTCCTTTGCCCTCCAGAATATTATATTCCATGGCCTGTGGTCCCTTAATGTAGAAGCAGCTAAATCTTGTGTTATCCTGATTGTGTTTCCACAATACTTGAATTGTTTCTTTCTGGCTGCTTGTAATATTTTCTCCTTGACCTGGGAACTCTGGAATTTGACTACAATATTCCTAGGAGTTTTCCTTTGGGGATCTCTTTCAGGAGGAGATCGGTGGACTCTTTCAATTTCTATTTTGCCCTCTGTTTCTAAAATATCAGGACAATTTTCCTGGATAATTTCTTGAAAGATGATGTCTAGGCTCTTTTTTTGATCATGACTTTCAGATAGTCCAATAATTTTTAAATTCTCTCTCCTGGATCTATTTTCCAATGAGATATTTCACATTGTTTTCTAATTTTTCATTCTTTTGGATTTGTTTCACAGTGTCTTGATTTCTCATAAAGTCACTAGCTTCCAATTGCTCTATTCTAGTTTTTAAGGAAGTATTTTATTCAGTAATCTTTTGGACTTCCTTTTCCATTTGGTCAATTTTGCTTTTTAGGGCATTCTTCTCCTCATTGGCTTTTTGGACCTCTTTTGCCATTTGGGTTAGGCTATTTTTTAAGGTGTTATTTTCTTCAGTATTTTTTGGGGTCTCCTTTACCAAGCTGTTGACTTGTTTTTCACGATTTTCTTGCATCACTCTCAGTCTTTCCTCTATTTCTCTTATTTGCTTCTCAAAATCCCTTTTGAGCTCTTCCAAGGCCTGGGACTGATTCATATTTTTCTTGGAGGCTTTGGATGTAGGAGCGTTGACTTTGTTTTCATCTTCTGGTTGTATGTTTTGATCTTCTTTGTCACCGAAGTAAGACAATATAGTCTGACATTTTTTGCGCTGCTTACTCACGATCCCGGCCAATTACTTGAGTTTTAAACTCTTTGTTAAGGTAAAAGTCTGCTTCCAAGGTGGAGAATGTACTGTCCCAAGCTTCAGGGGTTTGTACAGCTGTTCTCAGAGATACTTCTAGGGATCTGAAAATTTTCAGTTCTTCCAAGATGCTATGATAAGGGGTGAGATGTTTTCTCTCCACTGCCACAATGAGCTCCACCGTACCAGCACTCCTCCTCGCCCCAGCACCGCCCCTCAAAACTGTGACCCAGATCCAAGCACAGGTAAAGCAAGAGATTCCTGCCTCAGCACTGGCAAAGAGAACCCTGCAACCCCCCTCTGAACAGCCACTTGATTCCCCCTCAGTCTGTGGGCCAGAAGCTCAGGAAAAAGCCGTTGCCCCAGGCTGCACTCAAGACTTGCGGCTGAGACCTAGCTCCTCTCTCACCGCAGTCACAGACTTTTCCCACTGACCTTCCAAGTTGTCTTTGGCGTTCATGGGTTGAGAAGTCTGGAAACCGCCACAGCTGCCTGCGATTTAGTCCTCTGAGGCCTGCTGCAGGTTTGCTGCAGCCCGTGCACCCACGCTGAACTGCGCTCCTCTCCCCGCCTGGCACGATATACCTTTCTGATCAACCATCCAGGTTGTCTTTGGCTGGAAATTTGTTTCTCTCTGTCTTTTTGTGGGTTCTGCTGCTTTAGAATTTGTTTAGAGCCATTTTTTTTAGATATTTGGAGGGGTTTGGGGGTAGGGCTCAAGCAAATCACTGCTTTCCCCATCTCCATTTTACAAATAAGAAAATTGAGGCCAAAAGAAAGTAAGTGCTTGCCCAGGGTGATACAACTAATAAATATCTAAGGCAAGATTTGAACTCAGGTCTTCCTGACTCCAAGTTCAACTCTCTAATCATTCTACCAACTAGCTGCTTTTCTTTTGTTAACTTTAACAATGATACTTACAAGACATGAGATTTTAGATATCCCAAAGGCTGATTACTAATGCAGCAGTATAGCTCAAGAAAGACACTAGGGCTGAATATATAGATCTTAGAATTATAGAGATGATAATTGAATATATGGAGGATTATTTCATAAAGTAAGATAGGAGAGAGAAAGGAGGGATAAAAAAGAGAGCACAAGATAGAGACATGGGAAACACCCTGGGGAGGGAAAAAGGAGAGATATATTTGGAAATGGAGGTGATGTGAAAGCAAAAGTTATTAATAAGCCTTTTTACAAAAAGCATTTTTTAAAACAGAAGTGTCACTGTCCACCAGTGGTTTTCTGTCTTTATGGTAACACTTGGGACTTGATTAATGACAAAATAAAAACCTATATACCAAGTAGAGAAGAATTTTCTTGCATTAAAAAAAAATATTTGCCTCCCTCCCTTTCTTGTGGAAGTGGAAGCCTATGGGAATGGAACATTACATATACTGTCAGGCTCAACTGATGTTGGTTAGTTCTGTGGAACTACTTTCTTTTTATTCTTTATTATAACAGAGAACTCACTGAGTAGGGGAAGGAGGATACATCTGGAATTGAAGGTAATATAAAAGCAAAAGATAATAAAAATATTAAAGATGTGTTTATCAAATTAATAGTAGAACCTGCCCTCTGCCTATTGCCCTCTCGAGGACTGCCAGCCAAGTCTACACCATGTGCCTCTCCCAGCCTACACTTTCTCCTGGTGATCTCTCTGCTCGGTCTGTGTACATATGTTTGGGAGAATAAGAGGATGAGTGAGTTCAGGGTGAAAATAAAGAAAGGAAAGCCCTGATAGCCTGTAATGCAAAGGGCAGGAGGATGCCCTGCCAAGAGGACCAAGACCTTTTTCAGTTACTGAGCAGCAGGAGGTATGTGTGCCCCGTGAACGTGCACTGGATACAACCATCTCTGCGCACCAGGAGCTCATGTGCCGCCTGCCAGAAAGGGGGGAAATGGGGTGGGGGACAGAGATTCCTCATCACTGCTCTGTGACACCTACAGGCAGCCATTTCAGGTATAGTGCAAAGAGCAGCGGGCTTGGATTCAGAGGACTTGGGTTTCAGTCCTGGCTCTGTGACAGGATTTGTTACCTCTATAACCTTGGGCACGTCACCTGTCAGTCTCCTCATCTATAAAGCAAGGGAGTTGGATCAAATCTCTCTGAGGTCCCTTCCAGCTCTAAATCCATGATCTTCTCAAGTGCCTCCTTTCCCGCCCCACCCCTTCCTAGCTCACCTTTATGGGCTCTTCCCACATTAGAACAGAATTTCCTTGAGGGAAGAAGCAGCCCCCCCACCTTTTTTTTGACAAGGCAATTGGGGTTAAGTGGCTTGCCCAAGGTCACATAGCTAGTAAGTATCAAGTATCTGGTCTGAGATCACATTTGAACTCAGGTCCTCCTGACTCCAGGGCAGGTGCTTTATCCACTGTGCCACCTAGCTGTCCCAGAAATGCCTTTTTTGTTTGTATTTGTATTCCCAGTACTTAGCACAGTCTGACAGCATTGTGGAAAACACCCGGCACATGGTAAGTGCTCAATAAATGTTCTATCATTCTATCTCTTTATCTATCTATCTATCTATCATCTATTTGCCTATCTACCTATCCATCTGCCTATTTACCTATCTATGTACCTATTTCTCCATCCATCCACCTATCTACCTATCTATCCATCCACTTATCTAACCATCCATCCATCTGTTTACCTGTCTGTCCATCTACCTGTCTAACTACCAACTTATCTACATATCATCCATCTACCTACCTACCCACCTATTTATCTATTTACCTACCTTTATATCTGTCTTCTATCTTTCCATCCATGCATCTATCTACTTACCTTCCTACCTATTTATCTACCTACCCACCTCTTTTTCTCTCTCTTTCTCTTTCTCTCTCCCTCCCTTCTTCTCTTCCTCCTCCTTTTTCTTCTTCTTCTTCTTTCTCTCTGTCTCTCTGTCTCTCTGTGTCTCTCTGTCTCTGTCTATCTGTCTGTCTGTCTGTCTCTCTCTCTCTCTCCCTCTCCCCCATCTAGCTATCATCCGTCTAGCTGTTTCTCCATCCTTCTTATTTTTCTCAAAACCGAATGGGAGCTTCTCGAGAGCAGGAACTGTCTCACCTTTTCTAGCACAGTGATTGGTGCATAGTAAGCACTTATTAATCGATGGGTTTTTCTTTCCTTCCCCACCATCCCCACTCCCATCAGTTGTGCTCACCCAGCCAAAAGCTTTCATGTGCAGTGTCAGTCTTTCCTCGTGCCCACCGGGGGGCAGCAAGACTGCAGGAGTCTGCCTACAGGAGACCTAATGGCTCTTCCCTGGCTTCTTGGCTGAGCCCTCGCTCCCTCCCTTTGCACTCCTCTCCGGCACCCCTCCAAACCATAGTCTGGCTGGGTTTAGAGATTTCGCGCGATCGTAGATTGTTCGAGTTAGAACTGTATTCACAGACAGAACTGGGAGTTTCTGTACCTGGGGTAAGAGGAATCCAAAGCACCCTCGGCTGGACAGAGGAGACCGAAAGCCCAGGGCAACGCCACTGCAGTTCGGGGGAGGGTGAGAGCTCACCCTAGTGGATCAATTAGTAGCTTCCTATTTGAAGTAATTACTGCTAGTTGGGCCCGAAGGGGATGCTTGCTTTGGTTTGTTTGCTTATTTTTTTTGGGGAGGGGGGGTCTGACATACTTTGCCACCTTTCATCCTCATCCCCTCCCTCCGTCCTGCTCCTCCCCTACCCCTTGAGAAGGTCAGCATATATGTGAAGTCATGCAAAACATTTCCTTATTTTGCTACTCCCTTTCTGGACCAGTTTCCTCCAACCTGGAGCCAGGCCTCCAGAATCCATGTCCTCGGTCTCTGCAGATTTTAATCTACTCATTTTGAAATGCCAGCCCTGAAGCTTGGCGTTCTTGATCAGTAACTGAGTGCCAACTGGCTTACTTAGCCCATTAGGTGATCCCAGATACCAAATCACACTTCACCTTCATATCCTTTCCAGCTGCCCACTCAGACCATCACATCATCTGCCTCTCATTGCACATGTACAGTCTTTCCTTTTTCATCTCTTGCTCTGGGTACAGTAATTAACTCAATAGCATTATTGTTTTGGCAGCTAGATGGTAAAGTAGATAGAGTACTAGGCCTAGAGTCAGGAAAACTCATCTTCCTAAGTTCAAATCTGGCCTCAGACCCTTACTAGCTGTGTGACCCTGGGCAAGTCACTTAACCCTGTTTGCCTCAGTTTCCTCATCTGTAAAATGAGCTAGGGAAGAGTCAGACACCACTGCAAAACAACTGAACAACAATAGAGGATAGTATGAGAACATACACTAACGTTATAGCTAGAATCTTAGTCATGGAACATGGACCTAAGAAATCATTTCACCCCGACTCTTCCTTTTGATCCCCAAAGCCATGAAGACAGGGGAGGTAGTGTGGTGCACCAGAATAAACACTGATTCTGGAGTATCAAAGGCCTTGGGTTTAAATCCCACCTCTGATGATCACTACCTGGGTGACCTTGGACAAGTCACTCAGTTTCCTCATCTGCAAAAGAAGAGAGTTGGACAAAATGGCTTTTGAAATACTTTGCAGCTCCAGGTTTATGATTCTAATGAAATGACTTGGCCTGAATCATATAACCCGAAGGTGGAAAAGGCAGGTTTTAGAGCTCAGATCCCTTTACTTTCTCACCCCTAAATCCCTGAACTTAGTATGTTCCCTGGGGGCCCCAAATCAATGCAATAAGCACTTTTCTCAGCCCCTTGGGGGGTGGGGGGTGGGCAAGCACTGAGCTAAGCAGTAGGGAAACAAAGCTAGGTAGCTCATTTGCTCAGTGGACAGAGCACTGGAGCTGGGAATCAGACGAATTCAAATCCTGCTGCAAACGCTAGCTAGCTGTGTAACCCCAGGCTAATCACTTAACTTCTCTCTGTCCCTCGATCTGTTAAATAGGGTTAATAACAATAATAATATTATTAGGTTAATAGGGTTATTAGGTAAAATAAGGTTAATAATAATAATAATAATAATAATAATAACGCCTACCTCACTGAGGGTAAAATGAGATAGTATTTGTAAAGCACTTTGCAAACCTTAAAACAGAATATAAATGCTAGCTATTATTATAAAGGCAAAAATGGAAATAGTCCTTGCCCTGGAAACAGATTATTGTTCAATCATGTCCAACTCTTCGTGATCCCATTTGGGTTTTTCTTGGCAAAGATACTAGAGGAGTTTACCCATTTCCTTCTCCAGCTCATTTTACAGATGAGGAAGCTGAGGCAGATAGGGTTAAGTGACTTGTGCAGGGTCACACAGCTAGTAAGTGTCTGAGGCCAGATTTACACTCAGCAAGATAGTCTTCCTGACTCCAAGACATAGTGCTCTAGCCACTGTGCCACCTAGCTGCCTTGTACACAGAAAAACAAATATAAACTATAAAAGGAAATACAAAATAATTTCAGGTTACAAGAGAGACCCTGAGGGGTTTTGGAAGGGGGCTACTGTAAGAGGTGGCCTTTGAACTGAGCCTTGAAGAAAGCTGGGGATTCCAAGAGGGTGAGGAAGAGAGAAAGCATTGCAGGCCTGGGTGGGTCAGGGGAAGAGGGGCAGATGGGACAGTCTGTGCAAATGGAATGTGGGATCTATGAAGAACAGCTACGAGGCAGTTTTGGATAAATACCACGGAAGTCACGTGAAAGCATTCCAGAAAGATAGGCTGGAGCCAGCCTATTGTAAAAGGCTTTAAATGCCAAACAGGAGTTTTATCCTTGGGGCAATAAGAAGTGAAGCTTTTTGAGTAGAGGAATGACATTGTTACTTTAAGATTTACAGAACATGTTCATCAAGTCAACTCTATAAGATGGGCAGTGAATATATTATTTTCACCATTCTGCAGAGGAAACTGAGTCTATAGGAAGTTAAGTGACTTAACCCTGGTTAGGATTCAAACTCAGGACTTCTTGAGTCCCACACCTTGAGAAGGCTAGGTGGTAGAGTAGCTAGATCAGCAGACCCAGAGTCAGGAAGACCTGAGTTCAAAGCTAGCCTCAGACAATTACCAACTGTATAACCCAAGGCAAGGTACTTAACCTCCCTCAGCCTCAGTTTCCTCATCTGTAAAAGGAAGGTTGTAACACCTACCTCCCAGAGCTGTTGGGAGGATAAAACGAAATAATATTTGTTAAGTGCTTTGCAAACCTTAAAGTGCTATTATTGTTAATATTATTATTGTTATCATTATCCAAACCCAACACTCTACCCTCTGCGTACCTAGCTGCCTTCCATGACATTGTGCAGTTGCATCAAGCCCCAAAATACTACAGGGCCCCCTCAATGGCATCCACGACCACTCAGAAAAGATGAAGCCTATCTTAACCAGAAAAAAAAAGATGGCAGAATATCTTTTGTTCACACTATTACATGCAGTTGGCCTGGCAGTCCACTGAGTTAGTCTATCAGGAGAGATAAGGAAACTGAGACCAGAAGAGATTAAGTGACTTTCCTGAAGCTACCCAGGTAGTAAGTGGTAGAAATCACACTTCTAACAGAAGACCCTCTAACACCAGAACCAACACTTTCACAGAGCCAGGCCAGAGCAAGCAGTATCTACTCAGTGGAGCTGGCCCATTCCTTCCAGGTACTCTGCAGAACGATGAGGACACAAAGATAGAAACACAGACTAAAACAATCCCTGCTTTCATTTACCTTCCATTGGGAAAAACCAGCAGAACTGGCTAAGAGGAAAAGAATGGGCTGATTGCATTTGGAAAATGATATGACTTTCAATGACCTCCAAGCTGCTCTCTGACCCCAAAACTTATTTTTTAAAAACACCAATATCTCCAGGGCATGCTATATATCTGTGAGTCATAGAATGCCACAAACTCCAAAGAATCAAAATTGCAGCTGACCTAAAGGTCAATGGAAGAGACTCACAGGGGACAAATATGACTTTGGTTTATTATCAACCATGATTTGCACACACGAAGTGGCCTAAAAACTATCACCTAAGAAAAATGATTGGAAAAGAAGGTTGATCAGCCATATAATTGAGAGCCAGAGGTGCTAGTTAGACTGCCCAAATGCAGAGAACTGGTAGCCCAGAATGTTAATGTTTTGTTTTATTTCGTTCTGTTAAATTGAGAGGAAGGCCTCAAGCACGTTGGGTAGATACTCTAGAGAGAAAGAGTAGATAGAGTTTTTGGAGTCAGGAATACCAAGGGTTCCAGCCCCTCCTGAGATATTTAGTAAAGATGTGACCATGGGCAAGTCATTTCTCTTTTGTGAGAGTTTCCCTCTCTGTAAAATGAACGAATTGGATTAGAGAGTTTCTGATATCCTTCAAGCTTTGAGCTGATGATCTATAATCCTAATTGCTGAGCAGGATGAAAGGCCTGGGCAGAGACTCTGTCATCTAAGTTTTCTATTGTCCCCTAAGACCTAAAAAGTGGGCTCTCAATGAATATTATTGTTATTATCCACCATTAACTTTTAATAAAAATGTATTTGAATAACCAGGGACCCAGTCAGGGAAAGCTAAATGTTGATGGGTTCATGAATAAAGAGAAAAGGGAAGGGAAGCTCTGGTTCCTGGGACCTGCTGTACTGGGAAGGCCTAGGGTGGGCTACTCTAGTGCTAAGCCCTTGGTATTCAAGGAAAGGAAATGAGAGGAGGGGGGAAGGAGACAGGTGTCCCTCCCAAAAGGACATTGGCTTCTTGTCACATTTACCCCTGCACGATCCCTGTGTTAACCACCCTTCATTTGCCAAGGACATAGGAAGTCTCTCATTCTAGAGCCAGCTACTCCTAAATGAGCTCGGAGCAGAGGTCTCAAACTCCAATTTTATGTTTGTTTAAAGTTTATGGAGCCTTAATCTGTGTGTACTGCCACTATCTGTCTTTGTTTCGCTTTATAAACAATTGTATGTCCTTGGGAACCAAAGCAGTCCCAGACATACAGTTGGAAGGAATCTCGGTGGTCTGTGCCTAACCCCTCCCACTCCCTCCCACGCCTTCCATCTCTGCTCACCAGCCCCCAGATGGTTGGAAACACTGGTGACTCTGAGCCAGGGACAGAGAAGTGTGTGAGTTTATTGATTGGGCTTGGCAGGAGATGTGCGTGTTCATGTCAGTCAGTTTTCTAGGGGCATAGTCCAAGGTGCCCCATATTAACCTCCCCACACCCTAACGCATACTTCAGAGCCCCACCCTAGGCTAGGCCCACCTAGCTCAACCCACC
>NW_020954572.1:21923209-21960019 GCF_900497805.2 Vombatus ursinus | reverse complement strand
CCACTGAAACTGGAAGCCTTAGAGGCTTCTCCAAGCCTCTCCTCCAAGTGTACACACTGCTTCCACTATAACATGTAAACTCCTTGAGGGTAGGGACTATTTCATTGTTATTTGTGTATCCTCAGCCCCTCAGAGCTAAGCCTAGAGCATCTTAGGTCCTGAATAAATGCTTGTTTATTTTAGCCCTAAGATGTCTGCTCTCTACAGCTCAATTTCCCCACCTGGGAAATGAAAACACTGGCTTCTGTAGTCCCATAAGGCCCTTTCTGTCTCTGTGCTTGGATCGCAGGACCTTTCTAGTTCTGACATTACATGGAATGAGAGCTGGTGTTCTTATCAGTCTCAACTCTGACCCTGATTTGCTATCTGACCTTGGCCAAGTCTTTTCCCATCTTGGCCTCAACTTCCCAGCTCTGTGAGGGGCTGGAGTAGATGTTCTCTGTAATAGTTTATTTAGTTCTAACATTCTATATTCCACAGCCATACAGAATGATAGCATCTCAGAACTTTGAGGTACCTCAGAGGGTATCTAGTCCGGTAGAATGTTAACCTCTTAAGGACAGAGACAGTCTCACTTTTCTATTTCTATTCATCTATCACCTGGCACAGTATCTGGCACGTTATAAATTCTCCATGACTGATTGATTTGTTGATTGATTCACACCCATATAGGGTCACTGGAAGACTTTTTTTGGCCTGGTTCTGGCTATAGGAATTCCCAGTGTGGAAACTCCCTCTTCCTATGCATATCAGGCATGGGAATGATGGGGTGTTTGGGTACCTGTGCTTGGACCCCAATTTCTCCCTGGCCTCAGAAACACTATCCCTGACAGTTTCCCTCCAGCCCAAGGACCCTATCTTTGGCAATAACTCATGAGTGGGCCTGATGCAATTTAGAGGTTCAGGGGTGCTGGGACCCCAAAATCACAACACATGGGTCCTGCCTAAAAGAATTCAACCCAAGTCTTCTTTCAGCCAAAGACAAGATTTATTAGAATATCCATCATGTTGGGCAGATTCTTAAGGAGTCTGAACATTAGTAAACTATTGGCTAGATTTTAAGAATAAGAGCATCTTAATGGAGACAAGATGGACCTTATATACAGAAAGACTGTGGGAGGGATCTAGGAGTGGATCTGAATGGAAGTGGCCAGTAAATTTGGGGTGAACAGAACTCCTGGGACCTGGACAATGGAGCCTACCAAGGATTAAGTGTGGGAAACAACTGG
The DNA here is from genome assembly GCF_900497805.2 of Vombatus ursinus. Taxonomy (NCBI): domain Eukaryota; kingdom Metazoa; phylum Chordata; class Mammalia; order Diprotodontia; family Vombatidae; genus Vombatus; species Vombatus ursinus. The sequence goes on along the minus strand of NW_020954572.1, from coordinate 21,958,790 downwards.
GGGCCATATGGAGGGCTAGGCTAGGTTAAGGGTAATAGAATGGGAGATTGGGTGTAGCCACAATGAAAGACCAGTTGATGGGATTATAGCCTCAAGTGAATGTCAGAGACTTGGCCACGTGACAAAGTCCAGGGTTTTTCCTTTTTGGGATTTAGCTCCCATCCTCATCAGGCCCAGTGAGGCAAACTCTCCCTGTTACAAGAACAAGCTGACCTCTGTAGAATTTACTACTTTCCAGTAGTAAATGAGGTAGTTGTATGTTATCACCTAATTAGCATACTTGGCACATAATTCACTACTTTTTCTATATAAGCTTTAGCATCATTCCTGTTAGGTTGCAAGTTCCCTAAGGAGCTCTGTCTGATGGGGTTGGGATCTGGCCCCCAGAAAGGAAAAACCCTGGACTTTCCCACGTGGCCAAATCTCTGGCATTCGCCTGAGGCTATAATCCCTTCAACTGACCTTTCACTGTGGCTACACCCAATCTCCCCTCCGTAGTCTTGCCTCCCTATGGCTCCAGGCCACTTCCCACCCTTGGTAATTCTATTACCTCATGGACTACTTGGCCACTCCTAGATCCCTCCCACAATCTTTCTGTATATAAAGTCCATCTTGTCTCCATTAAGGGGCTCTGATTCTTAGAATCTAGCCAATAGCCCATAGATGCTTAGATTCCTTAAGAGTCTAGCTAATATGGCGAATCTTCAATAAACCTTGTTTTTGGCTGCAAGAAGGCTTGGGTCGAATTCTTTCGGGCAGGACTGGCATGTTGTGATTTTGGGATTCCAGGACCCCTAACCTCTAGACCGCATCATGTCCACCATGACAGAATTCCTTAAGGACCTCTGCTTGCTGTATAGTATAACAATAAATCTTTGCCACCTTGACTCAAAGAATGCTTGAGTCTGTGAATTCATTCCAGATGATCCTGTCCCATACTCTCGTCCTTGAGGGGTCTAAACCTCTTAGACAGCAACGTTTATGGCGCCCAACATGGGGCCTGTCTGAAGTCTCAGGCATTCTCTGAGTCAAGGTAAGCCCCCCCCCCCAACAATAAATCTTTTTCACCTTGACTTAAAGAATGTTTGAGTCTGTGAATTCATTCCAGACGACCCCATCCTATACTCTGGTCCTTGAGGGATCTAAACCTTTCAGACCTGAACAGGGGGAAGTCTATAATTTATATTGGGGAGGTGTCTGGTTCACTGAGAGATTAAATAACCTGCCAGTGGTCACACAGAGGCTGTACTTGAACCCAGATGTGTTAAATATCTGTCAGATCCTCCTCACCCTTACCCCTGATCGATTAGGTCAGTTTTTCCCTAAAAAGCAATATAACTATCACTGAGACTGAGAAGGGGGATCCCTTCCCACCTCTGGCCATATTTACATATTTAGAGCTTCCTAGCCACCTAAGGACATAAAAAAGTCCTTCATACTTGCTTGAGTCCCCCACCCTACTCTGATGACCAGATGTGATCCCTAAGTGACCCCAGGCCACACTTCCCATCCATCCACACTGGTCATTTCGCCATCTGCCCTGCTGTTGTGTCCACACTGTTTCCCATCCACTCCCTGCTTTCCATTTCTTGCTCTAGAAACAGTTGTAAAATCAATACTATCATAACTTTTGGAAAGAGCATGATGATGGACTTCTCTATGATTCTACTTACTCTCTCTTACTATCCCCAAAGACTCCCTTCCCTGGCCACCACTCCCCTAAATGTGGTGTTGCCCCCGTTTGAATGTCATTTTCTTGATTGCAGGGATTGTAGAGTCAATCAGCAAGTATTTATTAAGTGCTTACTGTGTGCCAGGCAATGTGCTAAAACATTGGGGTTACAAAGGAAGGTTAAGGGGCATCTAGGTGGCACAGTGGATAGAGCACTAGCCTTGGAGTCAGAAGGACCTGAGTTCAAATCTGGCCTTAGACATTTACTAGTTATGTGACCCTGGGCAAGTCATAACGCCAATTTCCTACACACACACACACACACACACACACACACACACACACACACACACACACACCCCACACACAAAGGAAGGATTAAAAAAAAAAACTTGCCTTTGTGTCCCTAGTGTCAAGCACGATGCTTAACACAGTAGCACTTATTAATTATTTTTCAATCATTGTTTCATCCATTTATTAATTCCTTATTGGAAGATAACCTTTAAAATAGCATTTTGCTCTACAGTATCAAATACTTTGGTAACTTTGTGGCCTGGCAACCTTGAACTTGACATTCTTCCAACTCTGGCCTACGTGGACAAAGGAAATTTAGATATGAATAAGTATGAAAATAAGTGTAGGTTGGGTCCTTCCGCCGTTCTAGTTCAAGGAATCTGGCTCAGAGGCCCCCTTCTTTAACCCTCAGTTTGACACACTACCCATGAATACAGGATGAAGATGGTACTTGCCCAATACAACATCATCAGCACTCTTTTTTGAACCCTAGCTGTATCCATTACACTTTATTAGATAATATAGATACAAGAGTATTTCAAGGCACAAAGTCCTTTCCCTCAAAAGATTTGCATTACAGTTTAGGAGATACACATACACACCTATGTATGTATATGAAATCTATGGTTTTATTACTGTAGTAAACTCCCTTACCTAATGCCTATCATGCCATCTATGATTCAGCAGATAATCCTAGGGAGTTCTTTGAGATATAGATAAGACAAGGGAGCCCATGGCTACAAAAACCATAAATAGGGTGGGACAGTAGGAGCATTGTGCCAGAGTGCTGTGATTTAGAGAGATGTCTTAGGCACTTAGATGCTTCAGCAAGAAAAAAACAGGTGAACTTAGTTTCTTTTAGCAAGCATAATTAGTTTTAAAAGGAAGCCATGAACTGGAGGACTATCCTTCCCACTTTCCTTGTCTGCCACTCCCTGTGTACCCCAGATGACATTCTCAATGGATCAACACTTTGGGTCCCAGGATGTCTGTCTTCCCACTACAAGGCAATATTTTGATGTCTCTGCCCCCACAACTAAATTTATCTTATTGGTTACCTTGGCTTACCATGTTTCAGTGTTTGTCCTTGAAGTAAGTGTAAGGGGGGGGGATTTAATAGCCCTCCCCCAGCTTAGTTGATATAATCACAGATGATAATGTGTTAATGTATTAATAAGGTGTTAATACCTAATGTTCCCTCTACAAAGTGTGAACACCTGTCTCTGCTGGAATTAGAGGAACAGCTTGGAATTGGCTGGCCTGAAAATTTGGCCCCTGTCCTTCTGCACACCCCACATCCCCAAGACTTTAAAAATCCTGAATTACTAGTTCTACAGCCGACTTCTCAATTCCAGCCAGCACTGAAGGAAGAACTCACCATTGAGAGGGAATCACTCTTGAGGGAGGAAAGGATTTTTCTCTCCTCCCCCACCCCCTTTTTTTTTTTTAAAGGTAGCCACTTAATCAGTAGGAGAAACAATCCAGAACTTAGAGAGGGCACAACTGAAGGAGCAAAGAAAGGTGCTCTAGAGTGTAGACTAGCAAAATTTTTGGTCTCAGAACCTTTTTTACATTCTTAAAAAATATTGAGGACTTCCCCAAAGAGCTTTTGTTTATATGGGTTAAATCTACTGATACCATATTAGAAATTAAAGTGCTTTCGTTTTATTTTGAAAACAGTTTTGACCTCGTTAACCCTCTATGAAAATCTCAGGGACCCCCAGGAATCTCTGGACCACTCTTAGAGAACTGCTACTTTAGACAGACAAGGATACAGAGAGGGAGGAGGCAAATTTGGAAAGCAGGACCTCTGGTAACAAAGATGAGAGCTGGTTATGGACTCAAGAAAGAGCTGGCCTTGCAATTGGTGATACAATAAACCTTGTCTCTGACTGAAAGAAGACTTGAGAGGTTGAATTCTTTTGAAGCAGACCCATGCCTCTTGCCCTTGAATTTTGGGGTTCCCAGCACCCCTAGACTGCAACAGTATAGTGGATAAACAGCTGGCCTTGACTCAGAGACTCTGTTGACTCAGAGAGTCAACAGAGAGATGTGGACCCTAGGAACCCAGCTGAGCAACCTGTCTAGTAGAGATGCTATGTCCAAGGGGGAGCTTCATGAAGACTCCACAGGGGACAAAAAGAACCCTGTAGTATTGCAGTTGTGATTTGCCTTAGCCACAGATGTTCTCTATGTGGACATCTCATTACCGATAGACTCAAAGTTTGTGTCCACTCCCACCAACAATGTGTATATTGGTAAGTGAGAACAACCGAGGTTTATATCAGGGGGACATGTTTTATATGCCCTCTAAGTAAATACCTTTGCTAAGAGCTCATTGGCTGACTGTTCACAGGAAGCACAGTGGTGGGGACTCCTGCAAATGAACTATAGGTTGAAAAGGATAGCCACTTAAAGGCACACTCCTGGAATATCAGATAGCAGTCATACTCTGAGGAATAGCCTAGAAGGGGTGATATACAAGTAAATGTCAGAGTTGGAATTCAAATTCAGTTCTTGTAACTTCAAGTCCAGTACTCTTTCCACTATACCATGTTACCTCACAAAAGGACAAATAGTGAGTAGTAAAAAAGCACTGGCTTGAGTCAGGAGTATATGAGTTCAATTACTAGCTCTGCTACTATCTCTCTGAAGTTTCTGAGTGTACTAGACAGAGCACTGGATATAAAGTCAGAGGGTTAGACATAATACAGCAAGGAAGAAGAAATCTAAGACAACTCTAAAATGCTAAGATAAAGGCAGTATAAAGGAGGTCAAGAAGGGGAAGTGGTTTGGGAGTGGTGGATAGAGTTTGGCTTCAGACTCAAGAAGGCCCTGAGTTCAATTCTACTTCTGAATCACGTGTGATTGTGTGACCTAAGCAAATCCCATAAGTTCTCAGGGCTGTGGGCAGCCCCTCAGCACTATAAACTTCAGAGCAGATGCTAATCTGTCTGGGTAGAAGGAGTTCCCCATACCATTGAAATTTAAATCACAGGTCTGGTTTAAAAGAAAGGAAAATGGTATTCAGATGTGGAATGGAATAAAAGTTAAATTCAATTAAATTAATTCAACTAGGTAACATGGTACAGTGGAAAAAGCACTAGCTCTGGACTTAAGAGATACTGGGTTCAAATATCACCATTGATTATTATTACAACTTGTGTGACTTTGAGAAGTAATAATGATAGTTAGCATTTATATAGCATTTTAAGTCTTGCTAAGCACTGAAAATGTTATATCATTTACAACAACTCTGTGAGGTAGGTTCTATTATCCCCATTTTAAGTATGAGAAAAATGAGATTGAGAGAGGTTAAATGCCTTGTCCAGGGTCACTCAACTAGTATCTGAATGGGGATTTAAACCCACCTACATGTCATAGTGACCTCAGTTTTCTCAAATGAGGGGGGCTGGACTAGATATGGTCTCTAAGGTCCCATTCAATTCTAAGTCTAGGATTTTATTAAGCACCTACTATGTGACAGTAGGTAATGGAGACAGGGAGAGAAAAGGAGAAGGGGGAGAGACTGGGGACAGGGAGATTAATGAGATTATTTCAAGTAGTCCAGCTATGAGGTCAGTTAACCAATAAACATTTATTAAGTGTCTACTATGTGCCAGGCACTGTGCTAAGTGATGAGAAGTGAGGAGGACTTGCAGTAGGGTAGTAGCAACTGGAACAGAAAAGAAAAAATCGATGAACTCTGAAGTCATTATGGTTTGAATGTAAAGACAGTAGTCTTTGCTTGACATACAGAGTTTGAAATGATGGCAGACCATCTAGGTGAAAATGTCCCTTGGCAGCTGGAAAGCCTTAACTAGGAATTCTGTACTGAGGGCAAATTCACTTGACTATAGGTGGGGGATGAAGTAAAAAATATGACCACTTCTAACTGTGGTTGAGGTAGACTAGAGATAATTATCAAGGGAGTTGAGGAAGGTGAGGAACTAGGAATCCAGGGTGTTCAAAGGGTCAAGGTGTTGGGGAAGAGAAAACTAAAAGCCACTTAGCCACCTAGTCCATGAATTATATGGAATTCACCATTACAATCTCCTGCATCTGGGGGTCTCCTAACTCTCCTCTGGTGGTATCAAGGAGGTATGGGACCTGGACCCCGAAAAGAAAAAGACCATGTGTTTGGGATCCGGACCCCAAATAGGAACTTCCCACATAGCCCAGTTCCTGGTGTTTGCCTGAGACACCTGGTCCTTCCCACTCAATAATCCTTTCAACTGTCCTTTCAACTCAGCCCCAACCTCTGTTACCTCCGACCCAACCCAGCCCTTCATTGTCTGTTACCTTCGGACCACCCCAGGCTATTTCCCACCATTAATCCCATCTAGACCCCTTCCCTGGTCACCCCAGGCTATTGGCCACTCCTTAATCCCATCCAAATCTTCCCCCAATTTTTTTTTCTCTATAAAAAAGGTCAGTCCCCTTCTACCAAATGCTCAGATTCTTAAAACCCTGCCCACTTCTATTGGTGATACAATAAAACTTGTCTCTGACTGAAAGAAGGCTTGAGAGGTTGAATTCTTTTGAAGCAGACCCATGCATTTTGTCCTTGAATTTTGGGGTTCCCAGCACCCCTAGATTGCAACAGTATAGTGGATAAAGAGCTGGCCTCAAAGCTATAAGAACCTGAATTTAGTCATGCCTTTGACACATGCTTTCTGTGTGACTCTAGGCAAGTTACTTAATTAGATGAAGGAGGACCTGAGTTCAAATTGAGTCTTGGACCTTACTAGTTGTGTGACCCAGGACAAATCACTTTGTCCTATCAGCTTCAGTTTCCACATCTGTAAAATGGGGAGGGATAATAATAGCACCTACCTTCCAAAGTTGTTATAAGGATCAAATTAATTAATATTTGTAAAGCACTTAGCATCATGTCTGGCACACAGCAGATGCTTGATAAATGTTTGTTTCCTGAAGTTCCTCAACCTCTAAGTATTCTAGGCCAGTAGCAGTGTCAAAGTCAATAGAAATGATTCCTGCTGGCCTGCGTATTAACTTAGCAAACACAAATTAAAATTATTTACATTGTATTGTGTTGTATTTATTTCATTAAACATCACCCAGTTACATTGTAATCTAGTTTGGTTGCACTCTGGTTTGGGCTGAAGGAGTTTTTCTGACTCTTATCTGCTCTAGGCAATTCTATAACTTGCAGAGGTATCACCTACATTGGTAGAGGTGTTGCAGTTTAGGGGTTCAGGGGTGCTGGGACCCCAAAATCACATGCGAGTCCTGCCCGAGAGAATTTGACCCAAGCCTTCTTTCAGCCAAAGACAAGATTTATTAGAACATTGTCATATCAGGCAGACTCTCAAGGGGTCTGAACATTAGTAAGCTATTGGCTAGATTATAAGAATCTAAGCAGTGGCTAGATTTTAAGAATCAGAGCCATGGCTAGACTTTAAGAATCTTAGCGGGGGCTGTGATGCGGTCTAGAGGTTAGGGGTCCTCGAATCCCAAAATCATGAAACCCGGGTCCTGCCCAAAAGAATTCAACCCAAGCCTTCTTGCAGCCAAAAACAAGGTTTATTGAAGATTCGCCATATTAGCTAGACTCTTAAGGAATCTGAGCATCTGTGGGCTATTGGCTAGATTCTAAGAATCAGAGTTTGGGGTGATGGGAGAAAGGGCCTAAGTGGCTAGTAAGCTGGGGTGAACAGAACTTCTGGGACCTGGACCTCGTGGCCAAGGGAGAATGGAGTTTAGCTAGGATTAAGGGTGGGAAATGGCCAGGAGCCATAGGGAAGTAAGACAATGGAGGGGAGATTGGGTGTAGCCACAATGAAAGGCCAGTTGATGGGATTATAGTCTCAGGGGAACACCAGAGATTTGGCCAGGGTTTTTCCTTTCTGGGGCCCAGATTCCAACTCCATCAGGTACATTATAAGAATCTAAGCAGTGGCCAGATTTTAAGAATCTCAGCATTTTTTTTTTTTTTTTTTGCTTAGGCAGTTGGGGTTAAGTGACTTGCCCAGAGTCACACAGCTAGTAAGTGTCAAGTGTTTGGTCTGAGGTCAGATTTGAACTCAGGTCCTCCTGACTTCAGGGCCAGTGCTGTATCCACTGCGCCACCTAGCTGCCCTGAATCTCAGCATCTTAATGGAGACAAGATAGACCTTATATACAGAAAGGCTATGGGAGGGATCTAGGAGTGGCCAAGTAGTTTATGAGGTAATAGAATTCCAGGGACCTAGACCACCCGGCCAAGGGAGAATGCAGAAATGGCTTGAGGCCATAGGGAGGTGCACAATGAAAGGCCGGTCGATGGGATTATAGCCTCAGGGGACCACCAGAAATTTGGCCATGTGGGAAAGTCCAGGGTTTTTCCTTTCTGGGGCCCAGATCCCAACCCCATCAGAGGGAGTGTGCTCACTTAGAAGTTTCTCTGTCCCAATGAAATCACAGGTTCTTATCCCTTTCCCTAAAGAATAACAGAAAATAGAAAAAAGAAAAAAGAAAGTTTGAGAATTCCTGAACTGAGAGAAGAGAAAGTCTCAAGAAGATAGTTGAGTCCATGGTGTCAAATGTTGTAGAGAAATTAAGGAATATAAGGAGGGACAAGAGACATTAGTATTTGTTGATCAGAAGGTCATCTGGGACCTAAAAGAGAACATTTGCAGTGGGGGTGGAGGGTGGGGGGAGGTGTGGTGTGAGACAGAAGCGGAACAGCAAAGGATTATGGAGTGGGTGGACAGAGAAGAAATAAGGCCTAGGGAAAGAGACACCAATAAAGGCAAAACAAAAAGTTTTTTCCTTTAACTTGTGCTAAATTGACCAGGCTCCTCTTAGTCACACCCTCTATAAAGTGTGAATAAAGACTTCTTTTTCTAGAAGTTTGGCAGTAAAAAGAAAAATGTAAATAAGGCAAGCACTCAAGGGAAAGTTTTTGTTTGTTTTAGGATAAAGGAGACCTGTGGGTGTGCTAGTGTTGGGGAAGAGATACCAGAGAGAGAAAAGATGGAACCCAATTAGGAAACTGGAGGGGAGAGGATTAAAAGCTCTGGTGACAGATTAGCCCTGGAAAGAGAAAGGAAAGGATGAGTAAATACAAGAATATATTGAGATAACAGAATGTTATGAGGGAAGATGAAAGAAGCATGAGATAGATGGTCCTATCTTCATTTTTTTAATTAGCAAGCATTTATTTTCTTCCCCTCTCACCTTACCACCTCTCCCCACCATTAAGTGAAAAAAACCAAGCCCATGTAACAAATAAGCAAACAAATTTCCGCATTGACCACACTCAAAAAAATCTAATTCTCAGTTTGCATCTTGAATCCATAACCTCTCCATTAGGAGGTGGGGAGTATTTTGGCATCAAGATTACTATCAGAATTGGGTGAAAGACAGGGAGTTTGAAATAGAAGCAGCTACTGTGAGAAACAAGAAAAATTGTACGTTAAGGTGTGCTAGGTGTCAAAGCGGATAAGAGTACTCGGCTTGGAGTCAAGAAGTCAAGAAGACTCATCTTCTTGAGTTCAAATCTGACCTCAGACACTAGCTGTGTGATCGTGGACAAGTCACTTAACCCTGTTTGCCTCAGTTTCCTCATCTATAAAAAGGAGCTGGAGAAGGAAATGACAACTCATTCCAGTACTTTGCCAAGAAACTCCAAATGGGGTCACAAAGAGTCGGAATTACTGATACGATGAAACAACAAAATTGTACGTTAAGGTTTGTAAACTGCCTTATATACATGATCTCATTTGATCCTCACAAAAACTCTGTGTGGTAACTACTATAGGCATAATTATTGCCATTTTCCTGATGAGGAAACTGAGCTTAAAAGAGGTTTCACATCTATAATCTCAAAACTAATAAGCATCCAAGGTGGGATTCAAGCCTGGGTATTTCTGATTCCATATCTAGCAGTACTCGAAACTGCTGAGCAGCAATAAAGATCCAGTGACAGGAATTTGTAGAGGACCTTAGGCAGCACAGCCTTATGGCTTTCTTCATTGAGGCTCTGAATCTTAGAGATAAAAGCAGAGAAAGTGACAAGATCCAGGAAGATGGAGAGTTAGAGACTTGCATGATAACCACAGCACATCAAGGAAGAGAGGAAGCCTAGCCAGAATCAGCAGCCCCAAAAATGGCTGACCAGGAAGTCCAGGCTGGGAAAGGAATTCATAGTATCCAAAAGTGGGGAAATGGACTATAAGAAGTGAGAGGTCACTTTTTCCCTCTGTCTATCCTCTCTGAATGCATCTTGTCTATACCTATTTATGTACAAGTTGTTTCTGCCATTACAATTTAAGCTTCCTGAGGACAGGCATTGTTTCTGCTTTTCCTTTGTAACCCCAGTGCTTAACCCAATGCCTAGCACCAGGACATTTGGTCATCTCATATTGCAGTGCATTTGATGAGCATTTGCAAGAAAACTACTTTGAAAATAATTACACCTGATGTGGCATTATCAGTTGCAGAGGATAAGGAAGTAGAAAAAAAAAATCTATGAAGAACTCAGTAAGACCCTGCAAATTTAATCAACTTATATAGTAGAGTACTTGGTGACTTCAGTGCAAAGGTAGGGATGGACATTGCCTCAGACAAGCTGAGGCCTGGGAAAGACCTTAATTTAGAAAGGCCAAGGTCATCCACTGTATCCCAGGCCATCACCACTCATCTTGACTTTCATCTTGCCACTGAACTTCCATGACTGAAGGAAAGGGTGAGACTGATGACTTTGCTTCACTTAAATTCAATTCACAAGCAAATCAAGACATCACCCTCATCATGTCACTGGACCTTTTTGAGAAGGACAAATAATGGACAACAGTAGTCAAGTGACTTGTCCATGGTCACATACCTTGGAGGTGTCAGAGGTAGACCTTAAACCCAGGTCCTCCTGACTCCTCTATCCACTGCTCCATACTGCAGCAGTGTGAAAAAAAGAACCAATGGTGGTTTGCTAGGCATCAGCAACAATAATAGCTTTCCTAGTTTCTGCAGTTATGAGAACGAAATTACACACCTTATATTTTCAGCTCTGTTTTAAACTCTGGGTTGTTGTTGTTGGTTTTTTTTTTTTAATGGGGGGAGGGGAATTCATGAAAAAGTGTTTTGTTTTGTTTGTAAATTCCAGAAAAATAGCATTCTGTGCCTGAAATGTACCTGGTGCCTTTATTAGTTTTTCAATCATCTCCTGGAAAAACAAACAGACTTCATGTAGAAGTCATTGAATATGGCTCTGCTACGTATTTTATATTCACACAAGTTTACTACAGCTATAATACTAGAGGATGCAATAAAAAAGGCATTATTTGACTTGGTTCCTTTACAGCACAGAGTGGGCAGGAAGAGTAGGGTGACATAGCTCTAATATAGAAACTACACTGCTTAGACATGATTTCCTTTAGCTAGTTATACAGTTGTTATAGTTATTGTTTTTAACTTTTTCAAAGGAATATTTACTTCAAAGGTATAGTAACAACAAACATACAAACATTTCACCCTAATACCTCAGGGGCTACCCCTCCTCAGTCTCTAAAAGGAGAGAAGGATTAGGTTCAAGGTTCCCTACATTACATTAGTCCCACCCAGTTCCAAGACCAAACAACCCCACCACCTGCAGCTTTTGTCCCCAGATCCTGGGATTTTTAGGGCTTCTCTGCTGGGGCAGGTTGCAACATCTGGCCTGGAATCCTGGGCTCCAATGTCGCCATGGCTTGAGACCCTGAGTCAGAGATTCTACTCCTTGAAACTATAAATGATAAATGAAACAAGAACAAAAAGCCCCAGCCTATTCCTTGGGTCCATCAGATCTAAGAGGAGGAGAAGGTGGCTTTCATGTACTTTCCCACACACTGCATAGTGCCCAAGCTTTTTGAACAAGTCCTTCTCCCCTGGATACTGCTAGAAAGAGATCTAACCGAACAGTTCTAATTGTCTGTTGCTCTATGTGCTATATGCTGTATTGATCTAATAGCACCTGAAAACTGTTTTTAAGACCACTGGCTTCCTATAAAGGTGACTGAACAGAGATAAGAAGAACCCGTTTGAAATACTAACGAAACAAGTTGTCACAACAAGGAGTGAATACTTTGGAGGATGGCAAGTGGCACTTGTTCCCGGAAGCTGTAATAGAAATAGTGCATCATTTCAAGTTCTGCTTTGTGACCAAACCCTTCCACTAACTATCCTCAGGCCATGAAATGCCATCTCTCATCTCCCTCTCTTTGTATAGGCCATTCCACATGGCTGGAATACAAGTTCCCTTCATTTCCACCTCTTAGACCTTTGCTTCCTTCAAGGCTTAGTTCAGGTATCATCTCTTGCTGCTGGAAGCCTTTCCTGTAGTTAGTACTCTCTCTCACCTGAAAATACTTTGTATTTATTTCCTTGTGTATAAATAGAATGCTGTCAGAAGAATGCAAGGTCCTTGAAGACAGGGACAATTTCATTTTTGTCTTTGTATCTCCAGAGTCAAGTCCAGTGCCTTACAGGTGTTGGTTATTTAATAAATGTTGGATTAATTTGAATTTAATTGGGAAGGGTTGGAAGGTTTGATGGTGAGGGCACAACACAGGTTCCATGTAGGAGAAGGTAAGACCTTGGAGTTTAAACCTAGGAGTTTAAGACCTTAGGGGTGGAAGAGTTCTGAGAGATGATGAGGTCCAAAGGGTACAGCTCCAATGGGATGGCTAAAGTGGAAGGGAGATGAAATCTATTGGTTGAGTTTATAGGATGGCCATGGGGGATGGATTTGCTTTCTGTCTCCTTGAGAATTATTCCTGGTCAGGACTTATATGAAGTAATAGAGAAAATAAACCAGAATCAAAATGAGCTACACTCTGACTACAATGATCCAAAAATATGCTCAAAAGAATCTGTGATGTCAGTGATGGAAGAGTACCATCCAACCATGTCAATTTCAACTCATCCATCCTATGTGACTCTTGTTCATGTTGTCTCACACATTTACTACATGTAGGACACCCTACCTGTTGGAAGCCTTGCTCAATTTCTCCTGATATCATGAGGGTACCATTAGGGCACTCTGGCCATCTAAGTGTCACCCCAGGTGACCAGCCCATCTTCTCTTCCTATCAATCATTTCCTTGATGAAATCTTTACTCCTGTTCTTTCTCTAAGTTCCTCATTGTTTATATGTTGTAACCCACTCAGACCAACCATGCATCTCTCAGAGGCCATCTGTGTGATAGGCATTTTAATTAATAGGCATTAATTAATTAATCAATTGATAGGCATTTAATTAATAGGCATAAAAATAGGTATTTTTAATTCTTCAGAGGCTATGGTATTCCACATCTGGCTGCCAGAGAGCAATACTGATAGAATACTGGTCTTTAAAACAATGATAGATCATTATTTCCATGGGAAGCTTGAAATCATTTAAAAGGGCTTTGTAATTCTGAAGGAAATCTAGCCCACCCTCCTTCTCTGGTTCAATTCTGGTCAACCTAGCTGTCCATTTGCATTGTCTGTCTCAGATATTCATATTGATGGACAGATCTTATAGGTTGTCCAACTAAATGCATGTGGTAATCTAGGCAATAGACATTCTTCATACACGTGGAAAAAGATCATTGTAATAGGCATTTTTTTTTTGCAGTAATCGTTGCAAATCTTTTCCACTTTTCGACTGCTTGTTGGCCTTTTTCTAATTTTCCCCTTTAAATGCCATTAAGATAACTTTGCTTATTTGGATCTCTTGAAAAACTTTATTTAAATTGGTCTTAGCCTCCACTGCTTATGTCTACTTTATGAGATGAAACTGCTCACAGTCGCCCATCAGATTTATTTATAAGGTTTGACAAATGAGATTATATTCTAAATTGGTTTTGTCCTTGGCTTTCATCTTATTGGGGAAATAGATTTACTTCAATTAAACTTTTGTCTGTATTGTTATAATCTTTATGATGTCATTTTTTCACCATTTTCACTGCCAATTAGTTGATTAAATAAATCAGGACTGAGTTGTTTCAATTGTACTCAATCCCTATTTCTCATTTTCATTATTTTTTCTTGCCATCTACTAATACTGGTCTCTGCTCTAACAAGTTGGTGGTCAGTCTGTATGTACACAGACAACTAATGGGCATAGTGTATGTATATAGACCAGGCCTGCACAACCTGTGGCCCGCCAAAGGATTTTGGGTAGTCCAAAAAAATGTAGAGGAAAACATCTTCTACATTTTTCACTGGTTGCCTGAAATCCTTTGGCATGCCTGTAGGTCATAAGCAGCCTGTGGACCGTAGGTGGGCAGGCCTGACATAGACAATGTTATTTCATGGGATACCTGGTTGTCTAATATTACAGGACTCCTGGTAAGTATTCACAAAAAGGACTACCATGAAAATAACTGTGGCCAATGCACCAATATGAGTTGTTGATAATTCCCATATCATTAACAAATCTTCTTCTTTTCATTACAATGTAATAGCTTTCCCTTTTTTTTTTCAAAAAAGTGTTCATGATATAAATGTATGGATCTTCTTTGTAGACTTTCATTTTTTCTTCTTGAGCTATGCTTGCCATTCTTATCGTTCCCTAGGAGTATCAGAATGTTTGTTGATTTAATTTGGAGGGTCTTATCAAGTTTTTCTTAGAATTTCTCTACCTCTTCATCTTCAACAACTGATAATGGTGCATTGGCCACAATTATTTTCATGGTAGTCCTTTTACAAATACATGTCATGGGTATTGCAATAGGAGACAACCAGATATCCCATGAAATAATGTTTCTTGTTGCCTATTAGCATACAATAAAACCGACTCCACCAACTCCTTTCTTTGTTTCTCCAAGGAGAATCTATGAACTCTATTTCCATAGAACTGCAATCTTTTCCCTTCTTCCAGTTTCATTTATGGTGAGAACATCAAGATTAATATGAATCAGCCTTTCCAGCTGTATGTCTACTCATTTGTCATTGGACAAGGACTTCACATTTAGAGTACCAACAGTCAAAATAAGGTTTAAATATGGTCTGAGAATGGTGAGTTTTGGCACCATCTGCACTCTTTTCCCACACTTTACCACTGTCACATTGGAAGAATGAAACTATTTTGTATTTTTCTTCCCAATATGGTAGAGCCTGCCAGAGTTTATACTCCACTGGTATAGTCTTTGAGAACCCAAAGTCACCTCCATGATACATGGAGGCATTGGAGTGGTGCTTTGTGGGAAATAATGAAAAATATAACAACAATAATAAATAATAGTAATAATAAAACAACAAGCATTTATTAAGAACCTACTATGTACCTGACACCGTGCTAGCTACTGAAGATACAAAGGCAAAAATAAAACAGTTCCTGCCTTTAAAGAGCTATGTTCTATAATAAACATTAAAATTAATAAGAATAATTTAAAAGGAAACTTTTCAATTAATTAAGAAAAAAGGAAAATACGCAGAAAAAAAGTTCAGGAGCAAAACAAGATGTCTTTGTAACTATCCTGTGAATGTTAATCAATGTATTTTTCAAACTACAAATGGAGTTTACCATTTCATGTGTGATTATCTGTAAATTCTTTTTCTTTAGTTGAATGTTTTTGTAGATGCTTACTAGGTTGAAAGAGACAGAGACAGAGAGAGACAGAGAGAGAGAGAGAGAGATGGTTTTTGACCCAAACATTCCCTGCATCCCACACCCAGTCTGGGGATACTTTTACCTCTCTAAGTCCCCTGGCACAGCCTCTTTTTCCTTATGCCCTGCTGAGAGATTCGTGTAAAGATTGGACTCTACCAGGAAAATGACAGAGATGCCTCACAAATCCTTCTCCCCTCTGCAAAAAAGCAGAATCCCAGAGTTGGAAGGAGTCTAATTCAACCTACATCAGAGGGGAACTCCAAATTTAAACTTCCCATCAATTGACCATCAGCCTCTGTTCAAAGACCTGCAATGATAGAAAATTCACTCCTACTTTTGGCAGACCATTCCACTTTAAGACCTTTTTTTTCCTTAGATGAAGACAAAATTTATTCATGTAACTTCTTCCCACAGTTCTTAGTTCTACCCTGAGGGGACCAGGAGAACAGGTTTTAGGCTTCTTTTACACAGAACCTTCAAATACTCAAAGACAGCTCTCATGCCCCTAATTAAATCTCTTCTCTAGATTCTTCAACTGATTTTTGGGTGGCATCCAAATTTCTAGACCTCTCACCAACTTGGTTACCCCTTCTCTGGAAAGTAAAAAAACTAACCCTATTCCAATTTGACAGTTATCCTCAAAAAATGCAGTGTTCAAAACTGAACATAATATTCCAGATATAATTTGTGGTTTGGTATAATACAATAGGTAGCATTCTGTGAAATAACTAAAGATATTCCTAACCTCGTGCCAGCTCTGTGCCGACTAACAAGCAGCCCAGAGTCAAATGACACTGAAGCATCATGGTATACAAGAACTGGATTTGTAGTCAGAAGACCTGACTTCAAATCCTAGATCTGCTACTTTCTACTAGTGATATCTTGGGCAAATCACTTAACCCCATTGGGCTTCAGTTTCCTTATCTGTAAAATGAGAGGATTGGATTAGATGGCCCATACAGTCCCTTCTATATCTGCATCTATTCCTCTTTTCAGGCTCAGTTCATTAAAAATGAATTAACATGGGATGTTAGATGTAGAAATAGAAAGGACATTAGCAATCACTGAGTCCAACCCACTTCTTTTAAAGATACCTAAACTTAGAGAAGTTAAATGATTTGCCCAGGGTCACACAGTTAATAAGTGTCTGAGGCTGGATTTCAACCTAGGTCTTGACTCCAGGTTCCACACTCTACTCACTATACCACACTGATTGAAGTTAACAAAGGAAGGAAGGAAGGAAGGAAGGAAGGAAGGAAGGAAGGAAGGAAGGAAGGAAGGAAGGGAGGGAGGGAGGGAGGGAGGGAGGGAGGGAGGAAGGAAAGAGGAAAATCCTCATGGTACTGAAATAGCCCTACAATGGGCTCTTCCAGAGGGAATCTAGTCCTACTGTTTATTCTAGCCCCACCTTAGCTAAGCTCAATACAAAGCAACCCTGCCTTGGCAGCTGTTCTTAGCTGCAGAAAGGTGAACAAACCCTCTGCCCTCCTCCCTACCTTAAGGCTACTTCTGCCTCTTTGACCTTTTCCCTTCCCTTTGGACCTGGCAGAAACTCAACTGCCAGCCGCTCCTCACTCAGTACAAATAGTGGAAGGATACTGAGGTCACACCATTATCCTTGTTTCCCTGTATCGCATCTCCATTCAGATAAGGAAGTAATGGTTGGATGTAGAAAATGTCCTCATTTTCTAGGTTGTTGAAACCTGCATGTAAGCATGCACCAGGCAGACTGGGAATATGCTGGTGCACGGCGGTGTGTCTCTCCTCCCAGGGAGCCATCTGCAGGAAGAGGGAGCAGGGCTGTGTAGAAAGTTGAGAGTTAGTTGGGTGGGTGGAAGGGTGGTGGAAGAAATGGGCTGAGCCTCTTCCAAATATTTTGTTTTCATTCTTGGATCTCAGTGTGCCAAAGAGCTGAGGGTGATAGCCCCAGAGCTAGAAGGGTTCTCAGAGGCTGCCTCACCCAACATTCACATGTCACAGATGAGGAAACTTCTCACAGAGGAGTCAAGAAGAATGGAGAGAAAAGGCCA
Source organism: Vombatus ursinus (assembly GCF_900497805.2). Classification (NCBI taxonomy): domain Eukaryota; kingdom Metazoa; phylum Chordata; class Mammalia; order Diprotodontia; family Vombatidae; genus Vombatus; species Vombatus ursinus. Next base: position 21,941,218 of record NW_020954572.1, on the reverse strand, counting down.
TTAGGTTAGGCAATTCAGAGGTCATTGATGACTCTGGAAAGAGCTGTCTCAGTGGAATCCAGGTTGAAAGGCAGATTGCAGAGGTTTTAAAATGGCACAGGAGCGGAGAAGACGGAGACACCTACTGAAAACGGCTCTCTGAAGGAGATTAGCTGAGAAGGAGAGGAGAGATATAGGATGATAACCGGTGAGAATGGTAAAAATCAAATGACACTTTTTAAACATGGATGAGACACGGACATGTTTGTAGGCAGTAGGGAAACAACTATCGCATAGGGAGAAATTGAATACAGGCATACCTTGCTTTATTGCACTTCAAAGATATTACATTTTTTACAAATTGAAGGTTTGTGGCAACCCTGCATCGAGCCAGTCTATCAGTGCCATTTTTCCAACAGTATGTGTTTACATTATGTCTCTATATCACATTTCGGTAATTCTTTAAATATTTCAAACTTTTTCATTATTATTACACCTGTTATGGTGATCTGTGATCAGTGATCTTTGATGTTACCCTTGTAATTGTTATGGGCTTGGTAGTTCTTGGTACGCCATGAACTGTACCCATATAAGATGGTGAATTTAATAGATAAATACTATGTGTGTTCTGATTGCTCTGCTGACCAGCTCCCATCTCTCTCCCTCTCCTGTGGCCTCTCTAGTCCCTGAGACACAACAATACTGAAATTAGGCCAACGAATAATCCTTTAATGGCCTCTAAATGTTCAAGTCAATGTGACAAGCTTCATTATTGTCTTGTTTTAAGAAATTGCCACAGCTACCCCCAACCTTCAGCAAACACTAGTCTCGTCAGTCAGCAGTCATCAATATGGAAGAAAAACCCTCCACCAGCAAAAAGATTAATGACCGTCTGAAGGCTCAGATGATACTTAGCATTTTTTAGCAATAAAATAATTTAAGTATGTACATTTTTTTAGACGTAATACTATTGCACACTTAATAGACTATGGCGTAGTGTGAACATAACTTTTATATGTGCTGGGAAACCAAAAATTTTGTGTGACTTGCTTTATTGCAATATTTGCTTTATTATGGTGGTCTGGAACTAAACTCACAATATCTCCAAGGTATGTTTGTATTAGTGAGATAGTGGTGTTGATAGAGGAGACAATCTGCTGGAGAAAATGGGATTGAATGGAATCAAGGGCATATAATGAAGTGTTTGCCTTGGCAAAGATAAAGGCCATTTTGTGTGGGACAAAATGGGGATGAAGGAGGAGATAATGGAGGAAGACATCTGAGTGATATGAGATGAAGAAGAGGGGAGAAAAGGAAATTCTCATTGAATAGCCTCACATTTTTGTTGAAGTATGAGGGTGATAGTACCATGGAAGTCTTGAGGATGGCTGAAAAGATATGGAAAAGCCACTGTGGTATGTAAGACAGTGAGTCAGATAGGGAGGTAAAAAGGACTGTCTCACTGTAGTGAAGACCTAGATTATATATAAATTTGTAGTAGAGCCAGTCAGCATGATTTCATGCACCCTACTGAAACTATTCAGAGGTCGCTAATGACCTCCAAATCACTAAACCCAATGACCTTGTTGTTCTAGTACTCATCCTCTTTGACATCTTTGACACCATTGACCATCCCCTTCCTTCTGAATACTCTCTCTTACTTTAGCTTCAGAGATATCACATTCTTCTTGTTCTTTTTTTTGTCGTTCAGTTGTTTCAGTCATGTCTGACTTTTTGCTACCCCACCTGGGGTTTTCTTGGCAAAGATACTGGAGTGGTTTGCCATTTCCTTCTCCAGCTCATTTTGCAGATGAGAAAACTGGTTCTCTTACTATACCTCGAACCATTCCTGTTCTAGCTCCTTTGCTAGCTGCTTATCCTGACTCTTTAAGCCTCCATCTTTGATCCTCCTCTCTCTACACTGTATCACTAGGCAATCCTACCGATTCTCACATGTTCAACCATTGGCTCTAAGTAGATAACTTTCAAATCTGTGTCTCCAGTCCTGATCTCTCTTTTGAGTTCCAGACTCAGATCTGCAGATGCCTGCAGGACCTACCAGCACCTCAAACTCAACCTGACCAAACCCTAGCTAAGTGTTTTCCCTCTACATTTGCTCTGACCTCACTATTTCAGTCTGTAGCACCACCATTGATTCAACCTTCCAAATTCGAAACTTCAGGATTGACATTGGTCCTTCCTTCTCTCTCATCTCTCATATTCAATTACCAAATATTTTTGTTGGTACCTCCATATATCTCTTGCATTCATCCCACCCTCTCTGTTTTCACTGACACCACTTTAGTATAATCCCTCACTACTACCTACCTTCTTCTTTCAATAGCCTCCTAATTGGTCTTCCCATTCTCTACTCTCACTCTAGACTTGAAGTCAGGAAGAAATGAGTTCAAATCCTGTTTCAGACACCTACTAGATGTGTGACCCTGGACAAGTCACTTAGCTTCTCTGAATTTCAGTTTCTTTTTCTATAAAATAGACAAGGGTTAGATTCGACCTTTGAGAACCCTTCTAACTTTAAATCTATGATCCCAATATTTATCAGTCATTTCTTGCTCAATAAACTTTAGTCTAATGAATTCTTACTTATTCTTTTTTTTAACTAATTTATTTTGATTTATCAACAATCACTTCCATATGCTTTTGAGTTTAAAATTTTTCTCCCCTTTCCTCCCCACCACCCTCCCCAAGCTGGCATACAATCTGATATAGGCTATACATATACATTCCTATTAAACATATTTTCACATTAGTGATGTTCTTACTTATTCTTTAAAGCCCAACTCAAATGCTACCTCTTCCATAAAGCCTTCCCTGATTCTCTAATTGGTAATGAAGCATTTTTATACCTTCCTCATGCATTTATCATATATTATTTTTGCATTATAGCAAGTGTATATGTTATATCATCCTACTGCCATCAAACTTCATAGGTTAGTTCATGTTTTGACTATCATCTCTAGCACCAAGAACACTATTTTGCACCCATTAGTCACTTAATGTTTGTTGAATTGAATTGAATTATGTAGTCCATTCCCCTGCCTCACATATCACATGATGATAGCTCTAGAACTAAAGGGAATCCAGTGTAACCTCCTCATTTTACAGTTCAGAAAATAGCCCAAAGACTTCTGGGATTACCTAACCCAATCAATCAATCCGCTCATTTTATAGAGGAGGAGACTAAGACATACAAAGGTGAAAAGATGTGTCTGAGGTGACACAGAATGAAATTATCTTGTTTTCTCCAAGCAGACAGTCAAAATCCACATTTCTCAACTGACTGCAAGAATAGCAGTGCCAGCCACAACTCTGGAGCTTTGATTTGGGATAAAGGTCTGTCTCTCCTACCTCCCACTACTTTCCCTTATGATTCCTTCCAGTCTTGCCTGCAAAGACTAGGAGCTTGATTATGGCTGGTCTTTTCCCGGCATGAGACCTGTCAAGATACTATTAGGAGACACTCTGTTTTCCAGAGCTAAGGCCCAGCAAGCAAGCTGTGCCCTGAGCTCGGCATAACAATAATCCTTTGTGCTCATCGTCTAGAACTGATGGTCCCTGAAGTTGGGCAAGCACCAACAGGCCCAGACGCGAAACTCTGCTATTAAAGGACTTTTTGTCACTAGACAACCTCGCCTCGCTGCTGCTTTTGTGCCTAACGACTGTTGCTGTACTACGCTGTTGGACTTTTGTTTATCCACAAGTATATAAATCAAGGTTCATTCACATTAAAGCGGCCCCCCCCACTAGGGGCGGGGCCCCAGCACACGTGTCTAATCTGCCTACTTGCTTGCAAGCCGTTTCCCTCACTTTGAAATTAAACTTCTGTTTGATTCCTGACTTTCCCGTCCCTAGCCTGCTCTGTTTGGCTCTGGCCATCCACAGGTTAGAGGCTGGTTTGTCTGGCTGACAGATTCCACATATGGATCCAGCTCTATCCCACAACTGAAGGAATGAAACTCCCAACAAGTGAAGATCATATATGTGTGTTACCATATATACCATCCGCTATGTCCTGAGGATGGATGGAGAGCAAGGTTGTTGGGGGAGGGGTTGGGGTGTGTGTGGGGGAGAGAAGTATGAGGGTATTCCCTCAGGCGCCAGTCAGTAGCCATAGTAACATTACTCTGAATTTTAGGTGTCACTAGAATCGCTCCCTGTGTGTTGACCCAGAAGGATGTATCCAAGTAGGGAACCAGTCTGGGTGGTTGTGGAATGAAGTGGAGGATAAAGCTAATGGGTGGATTGAAGTGGAATTGGGGGTTAAAGGTAGAAGAGCGAACCAATCTGCCTAACATTACTACAATCAGAAAGACTTGAGCCACAGGAACAGGAAGATAGCAACTGTTGTCAATATTACTAATGAGGACTCCAGCCTCCTTCCTATTTTGAGACTACCTGAAGATAGCATATAAAAGCAGAACAAACTCAAGCCTCTGGGCTTATATTGTGATTGTAGGGGATTTTTTTTGGTGGCAGAGTACTATGACATGCCTGGTTTCATGTTCCCCTTTTGTTGTGTGTATTCTTAGGAAAGTCTTCTGTACTGGGCTGTGCTCCAAGTTGCCTGGGATCTTAGGAAGAGTGTGTCAAAGGGCTCGGTCATAAAGACAGTGACACCTGTAGCCTTTGACAATACCTAAATCGTTCCCTGTTCCTCTTTGTCAGAGGTCCCTAAACTCTCATTGATCATGGAACATACATCATGTTAGCATACAGCTTTTTCTTTTGGGGATGGTGGAAGGGGAGATACCAACCAATATCAAAACCTTACATTCTTACAGCGTTTGGTGCTTTTCAATGTGGTTTCGTGTTTGTTGTTTCATTTGACCCTCATAACAACCCTGTGAAGTGGAGAGGGCAGGGTTTATTATCCCCTTTTCACAGATGTAGAAACTGAAGCGTCTGGAAAATGGAATAATAATACCTGTAATACCTACCTCCCACAAAGTTGTTTCAGGGAATAGAAATTGAACAAGCTATTTCACTGGTATAGGGAACACCCGGGTGAAGGAAGGTATTCCCTCTATCAGTTACGTCTGCAATTTCTTTGTAATTTGGAGTCTGAGAGAGTTTCCTGAGACACTGAGTGGTTAAATGATCTGCCTAAGGTCACACAGCTTGCATCAGAGACTGGACTTGAATTCAGATTTTTATGGCCCCAAAGGCAGCTTTCTACCCCCTTCCCCCACTATACCACATTGCCTACACTATGTTATTGAAATATTCCAAAAGTAGTAATTAGTGAGGAAAGAATGATGGAAATACCTGGTTTAGTGTCTTACTAGATTAACAGCCTCTGAGTAGTTAAATAAGTCTCATCCTCCCATATGCTAAGCTGTTCAGGGGCTCCATGAGAAAAATAACCCTCTCCTTATCTTGGATAGAAATGATCTAGTACTATTATGTGTAGTAAGAGCCTATAATAAACATAGTTGACATTTGCAAAGCTATCATTTTGCATATATTAACTCTTTTGATCTTTACAATAACTTGGTGGTACTATTATTATGCCCATTTTAAAGCTGAGAAAACTGAGGCTGAGAGATTAAGTGACTTTCCTGGGGTCACACAGCTAGAAAGTGCTCAAGTTCCAGAACCTTCTTAAACTGACCTTTTTATGCAGTGCTTATAGCATATTTCTTTGTGGTTTCAAACCCAGGTTTTCTTGACTCCAAGTCAGGAATCTCTAATCATTACAGCACACTGCCTCAGTATTATGTTTCTGAGTTGTACAATGGGGCTTTAAGAAAGGGGAGGGGAGGGGTAGCTAGGTGGCGCAGTGGATAGAGTACTGTCCCTGGAGTCAGGAGGACCTGAATTCAAATCCAGCCTCAGACACATAACACTCACTAGCTGTGTGACCCTGGGCAAGTCACTTAACCCCAACTGCTTCACTAAAAAAAAAAAAAAAAAAGGTGAGGGGAGAAACACTTTGTTCATTGGTCAGTCTCTCCAACTCTTTGAATAGACCAAAAGTTAAGACCCACAGTCAGCCCAAGAGGGCAGGGAAGGGAGGAAACATGGAAGCAAGAAAAAGGGGAGTTGCTGTGAGTGCTAGAAGGAAGCTCCTTGCAAAGGAAAGGACAGCTTCTAGAGCCTTTAAAAAGGCACAATCATTTATTAGAGCTATATGGGCTGGACCCCAGTAAGATCAAGATACTGTTTAGGGATGGGAGAACTGGAGCTTGCTTAAGGGAAGAATAAACTCTACCTCAGCCTAGGAAGTGTTGATCAATGCAAGCAACATTTATTAAGCACCTACTATTTGCCCGGCACCCATGCTAGTGCTAGGAATACAAAGACAAAAACAAAGCAGGAAAGATAGGTGGATCAGGGATGTGAAAATGCCCCTAGAGATCAGATCAGACAGGGTGAAACTGAGAAATATCTGTAGACCTTTGAATTCAAGCTTTATTTTGTATCAATTATTTTTTGAAAAGCTTTTTCATCTTGATATTGTCTCTGTAGAATTAACGTTTGTCAAAAAAGGGTTCAAGGAATTGTGGGAACCATTCAGTTCTCTTTAGGGGTTAGGCTTAGTCTAATGGCAGTGGAACAGAGAAATCCTTTGGAGAATAGGCTATAGGATTCAGATTTGGGCATTTGACCTTCCAAGGGCATTTCCTGATAGCCCTAAACCACGGGAGGGTTAGGCTAATTGGGTTCCTACTGGGTGGGTGGGTGACAGGGAAGATCAGGACTGGCACATATATGGGGTGCTAGGTTCTAAAGAACGGGCAGCTACTCATTTGTATAGGATTATCGAAATAATGACCAATGTTTTTCTCTTTCCCTTCCTCACTCTCAGCTCCAAAGATAAGAAATCTTCCCCCCCTCTTCCTAAGGCTCTTTTCCCCTCTTCCTTTCTCTGCCCCCCCCATTCCCAGTTATCTCAAGCCTCCCAGCCAGATCCTTAAGGAGTCACCCATCAGCTTCCTCAGAATGGAAAGACAGAGGGGAAGATGTGTAACCTCCCCAGGATGTCTTCTCATTCCTCTCCACCTGCTCCTTCCCTGCTTAGCCTTTTCAGCAGCAATCTTCTTGGCTATTTCTCCTTTTTTCCCATCTGTTTTGCTCATTCTCTCACAATATCTTCCCCACCCCCCAACCCCATTCCCATCCTCCATCTCTCTCTCCTGCTGCTTGCCCTCCTGTTCCATTCCCCACTCAGTTTCCCTGCCTCTTTCTTCCTCCTCTCTGGCTGTCTCTCTCTCCTCCCCCACAACACACCACTTAAAAAACCCCAACTAGGGTTGTTCCTGGAGTAGACCTAATTAAGGCAGACCTGTGAGATTGCAATCATGCCTACCTCCCTCTTTGCTCAGCATGCCCAGGCCCTCAGCCAGCTGCTCCCTGCCAAATACAGAGACCTGGGCATCTGATTCTATTTCAGCATGCTGCGGGTGGAAGGGACAGCAGATTGGGAACCAGCAGATTCAGAGGAATGATGGAGAAAAAGCCTTGCTGCGTCTCAATAACCTCCCCCAGACCTAACCACAGTCTTGGCCCCATAGTGGGAATAAAGTTAAAGGATGAAGCAGAGTGGTTTGAAGACTGTCCACTTCCCCCTATCCTATTCCTGACCCTCTGGTTCTAATGCCAGCAAATTGGAACAGAAAAGGTGATTACCCAAGCCATACCAGGACTGCAGCCTAATCCCTGTTCCCCAAAGCCCTGACCCAGAAGGCTCTACCTGGAGAAGCCAGGCAAGGTGCTGAATAGAGCTTCTACCTTTGCTGGGCTTTACAACAAGGAAAAAAACTCACCTGACTAGTGTGTTTTACTTAATTTTTATTTTCATTGATACTTTAAATTTTTATATTAGCTTAATTTCCAAATATACCCTACCTCCCCACCCCCGCCCCCTTCCCATGCCTTTAAAAAAAAAGAAAAAAGAAAGAAAAGTAGACCAATAAGCTAGTGAGAATATGGATGGAGTCTGACAGCACAAATTGTGTCACACACCCATAGTTCCCCATCTCAGAAAAGAAAGTATGTTTTTTCATCTCTTCTTTGGAGCCAGTCTTAGCCGTTATAATTACCAGCATTTGGTTGGTTTGTGTATTTTAAGGGTGGTACCATCTAGAAGCAGGACAATTAACTTGATGACCTTTCCGGGTCCCTTCCAATCCTTCATTGTCTGTCCCTATTTGTTGGTCCTCCTGATTTCTTGTGGCTTGCAAACATGGGTAGCCAGGTGTGTACAGGACCACACTGCTTCTTACCTTAATCTTTGTTTCTCTCCCTTGACTCTAGCTTCTTCATTTGTCTCAATCTCTCAGGAAACACTCTCTGCAGGGGCACCCCATGGACCCAATCTGCCCCAATAAGAACTATCTGATTTACAGCCCATAACACTATCAGAACTCTAAGCATTATATGGTAGCTACTGGTTGAAAATGGAAGGGGAAGGGGAAATAATTGTATGTGTGTGTGTGTGTGTGTGTGTGTGTGTGTGTGTGTGCACGTGTTACTGATGAGTAAAACTGAGATTTCCCATGAGTCAAAGTCATATAGCAGATTAGAGGATAAAATAGTCACGAGATTTCCTATATTTCCCCTTCTTGACTTCTCTGTTCCTCTCAGTGTGCAGAGCCAGGGCCCTGGGTTTTCCGCCCTCTCTGCCAGCTATAGTTTAAGGTTATGGGGCTCAGGGAACAGTGAAATTCTTGGGAGGCTGCTAAGTAATGCAACGAACAGAGCATTGGACCCGAAGTCAGGAAGACCTCTCCAGGATTATTGTGAACATAAAACAAGATAACATTGTAAAGTGCTTTGCAAATCTTAAAGTACTACATAAATATTAGTGATTTATTATTATTATTATTCTACAAGAACAAGATTTCCCTGGCCACCTCAAATTGGGCCAGAACCCACTGATAGTGACCAGGAATGCTCTTTCTCCTCCTATGCCTCCTATTATGATACAGCTGGTGGCAAAATGGACAGAGCACTGGGCCCGGTATCAGGAAGACCTGAGTTCAATTCTGACCTCAGACATTTACTAGCTGTGTGACTCTGGGCAAGTCATTTAACTCTGTTGGCCTCTGTTTCCTCAACTGTAAAATGGGGTTAATAACAGCACCCAGGGTTGTTGTGAGAATTAATTAGATAATATTTGTAAAATGCTTAGCAAAGAGTCTGGCACATAGTAGGTACTATAAAAATATTTGTTCCTCTCCCCCTGTGCAAGACACTGGGATTACTGAGATTATGATTTAGGATCATAGGGACAGTTGATCAAGTCAATTTACATATAAGGAAACTGAGGTCCAGAAAGGATAGATGACTTGGTCATACTCACATAGGGAGGAAGGAGATGAGTCTGAGTTCTAACTGTGTCTCTTTGGCTTCTTACAGGGACACAGCCCCCCGGGAGGGCATCCAGGGCATCCACCTGGCCATGGCCCTGACAAACACCCACCTGGTCCTGGAGGGCCCCCCCATGTAAAGCACCCACCTGGTCCTGGAAAGCACCCACCTGGTCCTGGAGGGCCTCCCCCTCCAGGGCCTCCAGGACCTCATGGTCCACCTCACTAAAGAAGCAGTGCAAAAAGGCAATGAGACCAAGGAACCACTTTTGCCAGCCTGGCATAGGGCAATATCACCAGTCTATTCTGCTTAATAAACAATCTCGTGGAGGCAAAGGCATATGATCAAAAGAAGTCTTTTCCTTGGTCCACCATGCCCAATATCCTTCCTGGGCCAGGGAGTCTCTCCATCTCCTTATTTCTCTTGAAAAATGTACCAGGAGAAACCCAGCACTTGCCCCTGAACTAACCCCCAGTGTTTTTGTAAGTCATTCAGACAGCCTTCTTACAAAAAAAAAATTTTTTTTGTCTGAGTTATAGCTTAAAAGACAATGTAGTCTCATTTGTTCACTGAGTTACATGGAATCAGTCACTTCCTCTGCCACTGCTGTCCCTCTAGTCTAAACCTTATTCAACACATTATTGCCAGGTTAACCTTACTAAAACATCACTCTTCGTGTGTCATATCCCTTCCCCTTCAAAAGTCTCTAACGGTTTCTATCAATGAAAATACAAACACTTTACCTTTATTTTTAAAAATTTTTTAAATGTTTATTGACATCTTTTGTTTTTATTTTGTTGCCCAAATATATTACTCCTTCTTCTCTTCCTAGTGAGCCATGTCTTAAAACAAAGAACAAAGAAAGAAAAATAAGTTAAGCAAAACTAACTAGCACTTTCACTCAATCCAACAATATCAGTCAGTTACTCAATAAACATTATTAAGTACCTACTATGTCCCCAGCATGGTGCTAAATGCTGGGGATACAAATACAAAAAAGAAAGATAGTTCCTGCCCTCGAGGAGCTTACAATCTAATGGGGGAAGACAAAACACAAAAAAGAAACTTAAAAGGAAGGTGGGAGAGAGGAAGGTACCCAAAGAAGGGGCCTGGTGGAAAAGTCAGTGAAGTCCCAAAATAGTTCAGTCAGGTGGGAAATAAGAGAGAAATATAAAAAAATCCCTAGGTTCCTATCTCTGCAAAGAATGGATGTAGATCAACATCTGATTCTTAGAGAAAGGGTAGATTAGATCCTATGCCTTAAAATTCTGTAGTAAAAGTGACTGGAAGAAGGATGGAAAACTCTCATAAATGAAAACTTAAACACACAAAAGCAAAAGATTCCAAACAGGGAGAAAATAAGAAGGAAGCTATCTGAAGAAACCAGTGTACATGCATTAAAAAAAAATCCTATCAATCAGTTTAGATATAATAAAATTTATAATAACAATAACACCTCACATTTATGCAATGCTTGAAGGTTTGCAAAGGGCTTTACATACACCTTCTTTTGCTCCTCACAACAGCTCTGGGAAGTTGACTCTATTTAATATTCCCATTTTGCAAATTGGAAAATAAGCTGAGAGAGGTTAAGTGACTTGCCCCAGATCACATAGCTACTAAATGTCTAAGATAAGATTCAAACCCACTTCTTCCTGGGCACTCACCAATACCCATCTATGATGCAAGAGCATATAATAGGGAATTGATATAAGAGAGTAGCATTGTCTTTTAACATCTGGAGGGCAAAAGCTCAGAACAAGCCAAAGCTCATAATGAAAGCAAAAGACAGCAACCAAAAAAAAAAGCATTTGCAGGAGGTCAAGGAAAAGATCAAAGAAGATCCTTGGAGATGATGGGACTGATTACAGATGATTAAGAAAAGGCCAAAGTATGCTACTCTTAACTTTGTTTCTATTCTCTTTGAGGACGGGTTTAACCTTTGGACAGGGATAGATATATGTAAAAACAAAACAAAACAAAACAAAACAAAAAAAACCAACCAACTGTTTAGGGAATTAAAGCCCAAGATAATTCAGGAGATAGTAAAAGATCACTTAGTTGTTTTCAATGAGTTTAAGCTACAAGACCCAGATGAACCATATCCTAAGGTCCTGAAGAACTGGAGGATGTGACTGCTGAGCCACTGTTTGAAAAATTGTGGCAAATATGTAAGGAGCTTCAGGACTGGAGCCTGGCAAATGTTGACTTGGCTTTCAAAAAAAAGAAAAAGGGTGGAACATTCACTCTATAGACCAATGAGCTTGAAGTCCACTTCTCACAAGTTCCCAAAATATATTAATCAATGAAAGATTGTGAGCATTTAGAAAAAGAAGCAGTGATTATCAAGAATCAGCATGGTTTTTATCAAGAACAGGTCATGCCAAAATAACTTCATTTACTTTTTTATAAGATTACTAGACTAGTAAATCAGATGAATTCTGTAGTTACAGAATATTTGGATTTCAGCAAGAGAACTGACAGTCTTTTACACTCTTTTTGTGGGCAATACACAAAGACGTGTTCTAGATGATAGAATAAAACTGGCTAAATGACTGAACTCAAAGAGTAGTCACTAATAGTTCTTTCAACATAAAAGGAGATTTTTAATTAAATGCTGTCAAACATTTTTATCAACAAATTGAATAAAAATAGTATGGTTATCAAATTTGCTTATGACCTGAAACTAAGGGGGATAGTTAACACATTGAATGATAATCAGGATTCAAAAAGATCTAAACAGGCTAGAATGATGCCCTCAATCTTTCTGCCTTATCTTCTATGACTCTTGTACATGCCACAGATTCACAGAATAGGAATTGGAAATGAACTTGGAGGTAATCTAGTCCAGCTGGTACCTGAACAAGAAAGAATCCTTTCTACAACTCTGATAACAATTGGCCATTCAGGCACCAATGGAAGACCTCCAGAAATAGGGAACCTACTGACTCCTGATAGAGCCTTTTCCACTTCTGGACAGCACTGATAAAAAGTTTTTATTTGCATTGAACTGGTCTGTCATTCTGTAACTTTGCCCTGTTGTTCTTGGTTCTGGCCTCTGGAGCCAAGCAACATAAATATAACCCTACTTCCACTTGTCAACACTACAAAATCTCTCACCTAAATCTTCTCTTCTTCAGGCTCCAGTACCTAGAACAATTCCTGAACTTAAGACAGTGGGTTCTCAACAGATGCTTGTTGGATTGAATTGACTCAGTATCCCTAGTTCATTCAATCAGTCCTATAGTCTTTAGTCCCCTCACCATCTTGTTCAACTTCCTTCTTTTCAACGGTCTTCTTAAAATATGGTGCCTACAACTGAACTCAGTATTCCACTCATCTGACCACATACCTGACACACACACTTTCTCCTTCACTCCCCATTCCCACCCCGAAGTCCTTGTGTTGCTGGCCAGAATAAAAGCATCCCACACAAGCCAATCCTCCCCTACTAAAGTGGCCCATACTCTAAAGTTTTGTCTTCCCCAAATAAGAAATTCCATTCTCTGTGTCAGAAACATCCAAGGGGACAATTCTGCTGAGGCAGACGAAATAATTCATACTTCTTGTTGCTCAGTCATGTCTGACTCTTTGTGACCCTGTGAACCATAGCGTGCCAATATTGTCCATGGAGTTTTCTTAGCAAAGATACTGGAATAGTTTGCCATTTCTTTCTCCAGCGGATTAAGGCAAACATAAGTTAAGTGATTTGCCCAGGGTCACATGGCTGATTGTCTGAGATCGAACTTGAACTCAGATCTTCCTGGCTCCAGGCCCAGTTCTGTCACTGACTGAGCCACCTAGCTGCCTAAGTTGTGAAAAATGATATAAAGTTTAAAGCATGCCTTCTGAGGAGGAAGGCTAGCTGTGTATGGGGGGGGGGGGGGGAAGAGTGAGGAAGAGCGATATTTCTAAGCAAGGAAAGAAGAAGCCCAGTCCTGTTTTCTTATTTCAGGCCTTTACTTTTCCTAAATCTCCACCCACCCCACTGCCCCCGGCAGTAATATCGAGGAGCGCTTAGGAATCACGCTTTGGAAAGTTTTCAGAGAAAGCCAAGTTTTCAAGTCTTGGACCTATGATGTTAAGCCCCACAGCTTCACACTCCTACACCCCACAACTGAGGAAGAAGGAAAAAGAGAGGAGTTAGGGAGGTGTATATATCATCTCTTCAACTGCTGTCTTCTACCCCCTTCTGTCCCTCTTTTTCAGTCTCTTCTCTTCTCCCCTTCTCGTAAAGATCTCTAAGTGCTCTGTACACACAGGAGCCAAGCGTAGCTTTCCCAGAGTCCCACAAGGAAAAAGTGAAATCTTGAGAGCAGAGTAAAACTGTATGCAGGCGACCTGGCTCCCAATGCTCATATCTCCATCCTGGCTCCTGCTGAGAGGGCTACGTCGTGGGCTGTAGCCTGGTCGGGAGCTCCTGGGCTGAGAGCTTCAAGGCAGCACCCAAGGGAACCAGCGCCCTGCGCTCGGCCCCGCCCCACCCCACCTGGCTTTGGGTCCATTGGCTGGGCCCTTCCCCGACCCACGCCCATTGACTGGGACAGCCTTGGCTAAACGCAGGCGCAGTGAGGCAGCTTCCACCGTCGCTTCAGCACCAGAAACCGGACAGCGGCGCCGCCCACGGGCATGGAGAGCCAAGACAGCAGCGGCCCTAGCCAGGGTCCGGGCCCAAGCTCCGCATCGACCCCTGGCCCGAGGGCGGAGCAGCCTCCCGAAGAGCAGCACGTGGCCCTAGACAGTAGTCCCCTAGACAGGTAAGGCAGACCATGACCGAACCCAACCTCCCACGTCTTCATGAAACCTTTCCCACAACCTGGACATCTGCCGGCAGCCTTCATACATTGTCTTCACCCTCCCCATCGCCGTGGCCCCCTCCCATAGTTCTCCCTCATCACTACCACACGCTCCTCCGTGCCATTCCCCATACACACCACTCCCTCATTACTCCTGCATGTCTTTCCCCAATCTCAACATTCCTCCCTGCCCCCACCTCCATTGCTGTCCATCTTCCTTATCCCCGACCCTGTGGCACTGACCTATGTGCTTCATTCCTGGCTCCTAACCCTTCTCTGGTCCCCCAGTTCCAGCCTACCCTCTCCCACCTCTGTCACTCCCAGCTCTTTATACCTTGCCCTGCATCTCCTCAGGAAACACATCCATCCTCTATGACCATCTGTCAGGGGATGAGCTTGTGATTGTGTAGAGAAGTGTGTGCGTGTGAAATGTAACACTGGGGTGTGCCTTTGGGTCCTCATCTATGAATGTCTGACTATTGGCCTTTGTTCATCATTTTGACAAGTTGCATGTCCACATGTATACTTGTAATTTTGTTTGCTTGAGTCTCTGCCCCACCTATGGCAGTCATATACACAATGTTGAGCCCAGGTAGGCAGACTTAGGGTCTCAGAACTGTACCTGGCACTGGGGGAAAGAATCACTGCTCTGGAAATGAGCGCAGTGTTCACAGCACAGAGAAGCAAATCTACAACTTGCTTTGATGATTAAAGCCAACTGTGCAGCCATTCCCTTCACATCTGATTATTTCATGTGTATATGACCAGATCTCCCTAAAGGCAGAGTGGACAGTAATATATACCATATAGTCATAGGCCCCGGAAAGGTCTTACTTTTTTTTTTTCCAGATATCACCTTCTGCCATGGTACTGCCTTCCTTTCCAACCTGAGAAGAAATTAGACTCACTCCTTTGCTCTAGACATCAAAGGTAGAGGCCTTGTCTCTAGAAGGCCACTGTTAAATCACACATCTGTTACCTGGGAAGGGGAAAATAGGCAAGGGTGGGGAGAGAAGAGACCTGGCAGACTATTACTACATTTTTTTTCTGGATTAGTTTATTATGTTATAAAGTTGTTGCCTTGAAAGGCATAAAAATCCTGTCCTTGAGAGAATGGATGAAAAGTAATACAATAAATACTATATTTGAGCTTGCACTATATGAAACACCCTCTGCTAGGCACTGTAAGAAGTACAAAGATGAATAAGACAGTCTCTTCCTTCATGAACAGTTTATCAAGAAGGAAAAACACTAAACAAAAACTATATAATACAAGCTAGCTTGTGAAAATATAGTAAGAAAAATGTACAATGTCCTTCAGAAAAAGGAAAAAGAAATACAGAACAAGTAAGTTTTGGTGATGGGGGAAAGAACCTTCAAGTCTCCCTTAGGGAGAGTGAGAAGAAGGGGTCAGGGAGATGGCAATCACAGGACCATCTGATCTTACACAAGACAGAAATTGTTGTTATTGTCATTTAGTCATTTCAGTCATGTCTGACTCTTCATGACTCCTTTTCGGAGGTTTTCTTGGCAAAAATACTGGAGTCATTTTACCATTTCCTTCTCCAGTTCATTTTATACATGAGGTACTGAGGCAAATAGGGTTAAGTGACTTGCCCAGGGGCACACAGCTAGTAAATATCTGAGGTAGATTTGAACTCAGGAAGATGAGTCTTCCTGACTTCAAGCTCTGAATTCTATCCACTTTGCCACCCAATTGCCTACCCCAAGACAGAAATTAAGAGGTGATTATTTGCATTACATAAAACCCCACATTTCACTCTATTTCACTACAGGGTCTTTAAAAACAGCTCCTCATGAATTTATAATTATTCAACTTAAGGGGAAAACAAAATATTTTTACACATTTCAATTCCATAAGGTTTGGTTCCATCCAGTGCTTAGCATAATGCCTGGCACACAGCAGATGCTTAATAAATATTAATTGATTGAGCAAGTAAAATATAGCTGTACACCCATCATTCCCCATCTAAATGAGTAGATAGGTAGCATAATGGAAAGAGTGATGGACTTGGAGTCAGGAAGACAATGACTGTTAATCCTTTTGGTTTCTGGGCTGAAGTCAATGTATATGGTATTCCTTCCCCCATTCATCTGCCTGCTGGATCTCTCCAAGACAGGCAGGCAAAACCAGGAAATTAATCATCACAATCAGCCTTAGGCTTCTTTCCTGGGAACTCAGAGGGCAAGAGGAGATCATCCTTCTGAGGGTGAAGAGGCTAGTGTAGTTAATTCTTATTATTACTGGATCAGGTCAAATGATCTGTGGGAGCAGGAGCTAGGGAACAGAGGAGTTTTGGTTTGAGAAAGATTTTCCTTTGAAAAGGGTGGAATTTGACTCTTTTAACATGGGAAAGCAGAGGAAGAACAGAAGGCTTGGCTCTGCTTCCAGTCGATGATGGCTGGGTTCTCAAATTCTCCCAGATTGGGAGTATTAGGTACATCCAGGAGCTGCGGTTTCTGGAGAAGGGAAAACAGAGCATTAATTTCTTCACTCCTCAATCCCCTATCAGGGATCAGAATAAATGGAAGAAGTTAGGAATATCAGGAATAAGAGGAAAAGATACTTTTTGAAGTTCGGATCTAGGTAAAACCTGACAGGAAAAGAACAAAAGAGAGAAAGAAAAAAAGGTGAGGGGGACAGCTAGGTGGCATAGTGGATAGAGCACCTGGCCCTGGAGTTAGGAGGACCTGAGTTCAAATCCGGCCTCAGACCAGACACTTGACACATAGTAGCTATGTGACCCTAGGTAAGTCACTTAACCTCAATTGCCTCCAAAAAAAAAAAAGTGGGACCAGGTGGGTTACTTATTACCGATTATAGAAATGAACTGAACATAAAGTTGCAACTTATCTCTTCCTCACACGGATGCTTGGACTCTGTCAGGGAGGTTCACTTTTTTCTGGGTACTGAAACTGAAACAATAACCGTGGTTTTCATGGAATTGAACCTGAGTAGAAATCCTTTAGACATCACTCTCCATTTTTCCTTCTACTTGCTCCCTACTAGTGATATCATTGGTCCTCTTTGAGAATGAAGGACAAACAACAACTATTCCCTATGTGCCAGTTAGATTTCTGATCTTAAAGAAGACAGTTGTCTTCCATCACAGCCTGGGAAGGAGAGAGGGGGGTCTGCACTCAAACTCCTCCCCCTAAGAATAGAACACATTATCTCTAAGCCTTCTGTGGTCAACAGTGTTAGTCACCTTTTCACCAGAAAGATAAAAATGAGTTCATCTTTTATTTTCTACCTATTTATTCGGTATTTGGACAGAACACAGCCTCTCCACATGCTGCCTCCTTCCTTCTCTCCCTTTGCCCACCCTTCCTCCCATCCCATTCTAACCAGAACCCTGGCTCAGAGTCTTTCCAGTACAGCAGCAGTGTTGCCTTTGGAATAAGAACCAGAGCAAGTTCATTCAAGGGATCTGGCCACCCCACAAGTCAGGGAGGCCTCCCAGCAGTGCTAAGAAAGAAACTCTTCCAGACCAGTCTAGTTCCAATGAGGTTTCCTGCAATCCCTGCAATCAGTGTATATCATGCAGTCCCTCCTTGTTTCTTTTCAGCAGTCCACTTATCTCTAAATGTTGATAAGTTCTCATGCCTGGTGGGCAGGGGCTGTCTCCAAGCAGTTTCTAGCACAGTTCTGCCCATGGCAGTAAAAAAAAAAAAAATGACATTTGCTGATGCTACTTCTTCTGAATCTCCCTGAATCCACTCAGTTTAATGAATTTATTGGACTAAACCTGTGATTTCATTTGCATAAGAAACTATTGGTGAGGAAAATCCCTCTACTAATACTGATGGGCATTGGTTCTGCAGTCTGTCTATCTATCTATCTATCTATCTATCTATCTATCTATCTATCTATCTATCT
>NW_020954572.1:21912128-21923199 GCF_900497805.2 Vombatus ursinus | reverse complement strand
TCTATCTATCTATCTATCTATCTATCTATCTATCTATCTATCTATCTGTATAGGAGGTGGCCTGGGGGCACTAGGAGATTAAGTGATTAGCCCAGGATCATAATACTTCTATATGTCAGAGATGGGACTTGAACCCAGATTTTTTGATTCTGAGGTCAGCTTTCAGGTTCATCATACAGATTCTCCACTCAACTTAATTTAATTCAATTCAAATCAACAAATTGCACTACATGCAGGACAATGTACTAGATAGAATATGAGGACAACAGTGAAACTATTTCCACCCTCAAGGAGCTTATAGTCTACTAAGAAGACGCAATATGTACATACAGAATCATTTTAAGAGGTAGAGATAACTAGTAACCTTGGAGGAGGGAGTGCTTATGAAAATATTCTTGTTGGATATGACTCCTAAACTGTGCCTCAAAGGAAACCAGGAATTCTAAGAGTCCGAGGGAAGAAGGGAAAGTGTTCCAGACAAAGAAGATGATCTTTGCAGAAGTAGGAGGTGGAAGATGGAATGTCCTGTGTTGGAAGCAGCTTGTAGGCCAATTTGATTAGAACAGAGAGTGAGTAAATAAATGAATGAATGAAATTAGATTGGAAAGTCAAGTGAGAGCCAGACTGTGGTGAGCTTTAAATGCTAACCTGAGGATTTTATATTTATCCTACATGCAAATATGGTGCCGCTGATAATTCTTGAGCATGACATGGTCAAATGTATGTTTTAGTAATATAATTTCAAAGAATTAAAAACCAAACTCAGGCCACCCAAGCTGTCTAACCCATAAAAAAAATCCTTTTCCTAGATAGCAAAAGGCTGGGGTATGAAACTAAGTTGAATACAGAGACACCAGAGCCCCTCACCTGCCGCCACTTCATATTATCCATTTGCCACAATGACTAGCTATCCAGAAGGACCCTGAGACTTAGTACAAGGTGGTGACCCCTATTTCTCCAACACTGTTGTAGTTGTAGGGGCACATTCATGGCCCTGGGATGGCCTCACTGACTCCTTGCCTCTTCTCTGTGATCCTGATTCTTTTTTGCTCTCCCTCTCCAAACAGTTCCCGGGCTGAGGGCCCAGTGCCTGATCCAAGCCAGGAGAGAAGATGCCCTCTCCACCGCTGCCCAGTTACCACACCCCTCATCTCTTCGGGCTCATTACCAGTTTCAAGTGCCCTCCAACCCCAGGGTCAGAACTTATCCAGTCCCTCAGGTCCTCCCCGATTCCCTTATCCCCGGGCCCAGCAGGAGTACCGTGGTAGCTACACCTTGCCTGGGCCTGGGGACAGAACTGCTCTGTGTTCCCACCACTCAAGCCTCAGCCCCTCCCCTGTCCCCTCACAGAGGGATGGCTCCTGGAAGCCCAGACCTGTGCAGCACCATGTGGTAAGCGTCAGGTAAGGAGTGAGATGAGGGTGGGGTGGGTAGGGAAACAGAGAAGAAAATAGCCTGCCCTCTGTCCATGGGATTAAACTAGAGATTGAGAACCCAGGTCTCAGAACTCCTGGATATGGGAGTTTCAGGGGTACAGAGATGCTCGGGATAGGGCTCCAAAGTGGAGAGCACACAGGTTTGAATGCAGCTGGAAGAAAGATTTAGGACCTGGACGGAGAGATCTGGGAACTAACTGAAAGGGTTAATGCCATACTTCCCATTCCTATAAAAGAAATAACTCTCCAATTAGTTATTTTTCTTATCTACAGGCATGAGCAGGCTTTCCGGATGCCAAAGAGGTAGGAACTGTGCTCTCCTTTACCCTTTCATATCTGTCATCATGTTCTTTCCCTACCGGGTTTTACCTCATGTTCTACCTATGACTTTCTGGGCTACAGCTTTCCCCTACGACAGTATTTCCCAAACCATTGGCCACATTGACAAAACATGTGAGGGCAGAAGTCTTCAATGAGTGTTCTGACTAGCTATCCACAGATAAGGGATTAATGTTCTTGAAAATCAACCTCAAGGCTAAAGAATCAATTCTGCTGTTTTTCATATTTTGAGGTAGAGGTAGGGTGCATATATGGTCCATATGTGCAGTAGGAAGGGAAATAGATGGTGTTTCTTGCCCAAGGCTGTGTTTTTCCTGATGGACACTGACCCCTAAACGCCAATGAAACTGCAAAGTAAGCATAGCCTGTGGCTTGGCACAGTCCCTTTCAGGGTAGACAGCGAGCCTTCTACTGAGGTGGTAAGATGAATGGTTCCCAATTGAAGGACTCATTAGCATTAAAATGTTCTCATGGAATCCCTAGTCAAATCATGGATTACATTGAACACACTTAGGGAAATGCATTAAAGCAACATAACCAGGCAATGCCCTCAGCCCCTGCCCCTGAGGAACTCTTCTCTGCTGAGTCCCAGAGTAGTAGTGGGTACTGAACTACTCATGCTCTGGCTCCCCTCCCTTCCAGCTATTCCCAGCTGATTGCTGAGTGGCCCCTGGCTGTGCTGCTGGTGTGCCTGGCCACTGTCTTGCTCTGTACGATAGCTGGACTACTGAGGGGACAGATGCCTGACTTCTCAGAGCCCTTACTGGTGAGTGACAGAGGGACAGACGGAGGTCCCAACTCTTCTTCCCACAAGGCAGAGCGAGATGGGGTGGAGTCAGTTGGGGGAAAATGGTGCCTGGGTAAGGAAATGGGCTTTGAAGCATCAGAGGGAATGGATAAAAGTTAAAGAGAAAGGGAAACATTCAGGATAAAAAGAGATTGCTACTCAGTGATCGGGTGATTCAGGTGGGTTTCATGTCTTTTGGTCTCTGCGTTAGAGGAGCAGGGATCCAGAGAATGAGAAATGGGAGAGAGTCTGGTGGCTTGTGGAACTAGGAAGGAAAGGAAAAGAGGAGAGTCCTAATTGGAGGATTTATCCCCATACCCCATCAATCTTGCCCTTCCTGTGAACCTCACTGCAGGGCTTTGAGCCTCGGGACACAGACATTGGGCGAAAACTGGCAGTCTGGAGAATCGTGCAGGAACTCACTGGCCACAAGAAGGTGTTTTCACTAACCCCTGACCCTGACCTGAATAGGTATGGGCCATGGCATGGGGAGGGTGGGATATCTGTGTCCCTGTAAGACCACATGCTTACTATGGTCTCTCTCTCTCTGTCTCACACACACACACACACACACACACACACACACACACACACACAACACACACACACACACATACATACACACACACACGCACATGCACACAGCCTCAGATAACTTCTCAAGGGCAAAAGCACATATCCTTTGTGTCCATTGAGGGAACTGTGACCACACAGCCCAGCTGACCTGTCTCCTTGGCCCCCTCTCTTTGAGTTAACTGTAATAAGTTGAGCCCTTACTCATTACCTAGCCTTGCTGGTGGCTTCCCTGGAATGGGAACTTTCTCTCTCTACCTCAGTTCTGACAGCTCTATCACTATGAGTCCCATGGACTGGGGAAGTGCCCAGGAAGGGTTGGCCCGGCCTCATAGGATGGTGGAGCCCTGGGAGGACAGAGGACAAGATGGCTTCTTCTGTGGCCCCCCAGGTGAGTGGCATCTTGGCTAACTCCTCCCTGCCTTAATCTAACCCACCCAGCCTCTTCCTTTGCTCCCTCCTCTGCCTCCCCAAATAGGACATTTATAATCTCTAAGCCTTCTATGGCCAGTGCTGTTTCCCATCCTATTACCAAAGGTACAGGGATGTACTCACTTTTTATTTTCTGCCCATTCAACTTAGTATCTAGACAGAGCACAGCTTCTCCATATGCTCCCTACTTCCTTCCTTCCTCACCCATCCCCCACACCCTGGCTCAGGTCCACTTTCACTGCAGCAGAACATTTTTCCCCTCTGGAACTTTGGCAATAGCAGGATGAGGCAGATGAAGGCTAGACATGGGGAAATGATCAAGACTCTGGTAAACCAAAAGGAACAAATAAGGAGGACTGGTAGGTACTATGAGGTAAGCCATAGGTCAAGTTCATGAGGATAAGCTGAGGTAAAGAAGAGACAGGTTGCAAAGCAAGGGGTCATGATGTCCAGGGAAGTTAGCCAGCAGGGATTAAAAACACAGTTCAAGAGACTGGGGAACCCAAAATTAAGGGACCTAGGCAGACTGCAGCAAGGGATCAGAAGCACAGGTTGAAGAGGTAAGACAGGATCTAGGCAAGAGAAGTGAAGCCTCAGGAGCAAAAATGGAACTTATGGTACCAAGCCAACTGCCTTCTGAAGAAAAGACTCCTGAAGTACATTTTTAAAAAGCTGGGGCCAGAGCTGCTTGTGATTGCAAGAACTATCAAATTGCTTGACTCTAGCAAGGCAGTTTTGGTTACTTTCTGTTCCCCTGGGCCAACTCCCTATGTCCCATGGACATAGGACCCAGTTAAAGGGTCGAGAACTAGACAAATGAGCATTTAGGTATGCCAAAGAGGGATAATGCCCCAAAAATCTCATCTTAAGGACAAGTATGGAATGATCTGTCCCTGGGTTGACAGGGACTCTGCAACTCCCAATAACAATTTGATTCTCATTTAAGAGGCAATAGGGTCAGCCTCAGTTTCTCTTTAAGGAAAAATCCAAGTCCCTATCCTACCTAAGACTAGAAGGGCAACAAGAGGACACCAAGAATCAGAACTGATTTTTACCTCTTCCTTCCTTGTCCTGGAAGCCTGGACTAATCTCATCCTTTTTTGTGCGTCAGTTTCCCCACTTATCACACAAAGAGATAGGGATAATTCGAACTCCCTCTCCACCTCCCATGGGGGTGGTAGGGTCCTAAGGGGTCCATAAGACCGAAGGGTTAAATTCTTGGAGTTTGTGTTGCAGAGAAGGGTTACTCCCAGCTGGTCTTCATGTCCACCACAGCTGGCAGCCTGTGGAATCTGCAAGCCATTCAGTCCATGTGTCGAATCGAGCAGGAGAAGGTAAGCTATCTGGGTGTGTGGGGAGGGAAGGGTATGGAGAGGGAGGAAAAGGGGTGAGGATTGGACAGGATAATGGATGGCCAGTTTGGGAAAGAAAAAACTCCCAGGACGAAGCTGACCCTATTCTAAATGTGAAATCTCATGTAAAGTCCAAAGCAATGATCTTGCTCCTGCTATCCTCCTTCCCCTCAACCTCTATTCCTCCTACTCTTGACTGTGTCTATCTACTTCCCTCCACTCCCCTCCCATCCCATTCTCCCCAATTAAACGGCCAAGAGAGTGACCTATTGTTCATTGGGTTGTCCAAGTGTCCTTGATAATCTTCACTCCTCAAAGGGGCAGGCTTGGAGGCCAGGTGGTCATTTGGTGAATTAGGTGGGAGCTGGGGGCATCAATCCCAGTCTCTCCAGCCTCCTCCTCTGTAGCTTTCTGGAAAGCAAGGGGATGTGTCTAATCCTTGGGCTGCCCCATCAGAGCCATACGAACTTCCTGAGACCTTCCACTGCTGTCCCTCTGCAGATCCGCTCCCATGCCCATTTCAGGGACCTATGTCAGCGCACCTCGGCTGATGAGTGCTGCCCCAGCTGGTCCTTAGGTAACTACATCGCCGTGCTCTATAATCGCTCCTCCTGCCTGGACGTCACCCAGGGGGACATTGTCCGCACATTGGTTCTTCTACGGGCCTGTGCCCCTTATTACCACCGTGGTGCCCTGGTGCCAGCCTGCCTGGGTACACAACGGGAGAAACACCCGCTCTGTACCCATGTGCCTGAAAAGTGTGCCCGAGTCAGTGCCATCTACCAGCTCCTGCACTTCCTGGTTGATCGGGATTTCCTGAGTCCCCAGACTGCTGACTACCAGGTACCCTCTCTCAAGTACAGTCTTCTCTTCTTGCCTACCATGAAGGGGGCTTCCATGATGGGCATCTACCTGGACAATCTGGCCTCCTCCTGGGAACTCTTTGACAACTATACCTCCATCACAGGAATGGACCTAGGCCTCAAGCAGCAGCTGTTTCAGCATTACCTAGCCCGGGACACAGTGTACCCCGTGCTGGCTCTCGGTGCCATCTTTCTCAGTATCTCCCTGTACCTCCGCTCCCTCTTTATCACATTTATGGTGTTGCTGGTGGTGATAGGATCCCTGCTAGTTGCCTTCTTCCTGTACCGGGTGGCTTTTCGCTTGGTCTATTTTCCCTTTGTCAATCTGACCGCTATTGTCTTGCTCAGCAGCATCTGTGCCAATCACACCCTGGTCTTCTTTGACCTGTGGTGCCTCAGCAAGAGCCAGCTCCCCTCCTCCGGGCTCCCCGAAAGGGTCAGCCATACTATGCATCATTTTGGCTACTTGCTCTTGGTCTCTGGTCTCACTACAGGCACCGCCTTCTATGCCAGCTACCTGAGCCACTTAACTGCCATCCGATGCTTTGCCATCTATATGGGTACTGCTGTGCTGGTCAACCTGGCTCTCATGCTCACATGGTTGCCCTCCTCCATGGTGCTGTATGAGCGTTACCTAGCCCCTACCTGTGCAGATCAGCCCCGAGATTACTGGGGTGGCAGCGGGCACCGGAGGTTAGCCTTGGCCCTGCAGCGGCAGCTTCGTGCCCTGCAGCGGGCACTAACGAGCACCTCCCATCTACTCTTCCAGCGGCTGCTGCCGTGTAGCGTCATTAAGTTTCGTTACATCTGGATCTGCTGGTTTGCCGCACTGGCAGCGGGAGGGGCCTACATTGCCGGCTTCAGTCCACGGCTACGTCTCCCCACTCTGACGATGCCCAGGGGACAAGTCTTCCGACCTAGCCACCCCTTTGAGCGCTTTGATGCTGAATACCGCCAACAATTCATGTTTGAACGCCTGCCTCAGGGAGAGGGTGGGCACATGCCTGTGGCAATGGTGTGGGGCATCCTCCCTGTGGACACAGGTGACCCTTTGGATCCCCGCAGCAATGGCACTCTGGTGAGTGACCCAACTTTCTCAGCCCGTGGTCCTCAGGCCCAGCTTTGGCTACTGACACTTTGCCACCGGGCTCGCAATCAGAGCTTCTACTATGTTGAGCAGGAGGTGGAGCCCACTCTCTGTTTTGTGGAGGAGCTGCAGCGGTGGATGGCTGGCCATCGGTGTGCTTACCATGGCCCGGGTCTCTGCTGTGGCCATTTCCACTTCCCCTTTGGTCCCCAGCTCTTCCTGCATTGTCTCAAGATGATGGCCATGGAACAGAGCCCTGATGGGGGCAAGGACTTGGGGCCTCGGTTTGATGCTGAAGGCAATCTGGTAGCCCTGGTTCTGCAGTTTCAGACTAATTTCCACTATAGTGTGGATTACAGCCAAACCCACCGCTTCTACCTTGAAGTGAGTCGCTGGCTCGAGGGAGAGCTGAGCACAGCCCCTGGTGGCCTGCGCAACGGTTGGTTTACCAGCCGCCTGGACCTCTACAGCCTCCAGCACAGCCTGAGCACAGAGCCTGTGGTCGTCCTGGGCCTGGCTGTCGCCCTCTCTTTTGCCATACTCCTGCTGGGCACCTGGAACGTGCTGCTCAGTCTGTTTTCTGTGACAACCATTGCTGGTACTGTGATGCTTACTCTGGGACTGCTAGTGCTTCTGGAGTGGCAGCTCAATGCTGCTGAGTCTCTCTTCCTTTCAGCTGCCGTGGGCCTTTCCGTGGACTTCACTGTGAACTACTGCATCTCCTATCACCTCTGCCCCCATCCAGATCGGCTCAGTCGAGTGGCATTCTCCCTACGCCAGATGAGCTGTGCTACTGCTGTGGGAGCCTCTGCCCTCTTTTCCGCAGGCGTGCTCATGCTGCCTGCCACGGTCTTGCTCTACCGCAAGCTGGGCATTTTCCTCATGATGGTCAAGTGCCTCAGCTGTGGCTTTGCCAGTTTCTTCTTCCAGTCCCTCTGCTGTTTCTTTGGGCCTGAGAAGAATTGTGGCCAGATCCTCTGGCCCTGTGGCCGCCTGCCCCGGGACTATGGAGTCCGTGAGCCTGGTAGGGAGAAGACTGCCCGCCACCGCCCAGGGCCTGCTGGGGTCTCTTCAGCTGCATTCATAGAACAGTACGAGCTCCAGCCCCTAGCCCGCCGCCGTAGCAACAGCTTCGACACCAGCACAGCCACCAGCAAGCTGTCTCATCGTCCCTCCATGCTGTCTGAAGATCTGCAGCTCCAAGAAAGTCATTGCTATCCCCGGGCCCCTCCGCCACCTGCCCGCCAGGAAACTCTGAGGCCCGAACCCCAGGAGCCACTTCTGGACCATCAAGTTGTGTTTGGCCAGTGCCCAGCTCTACAGACCTCCTCTCCTTATAAGGAGAGTAGTCCAGCCCCCAAAGTCTGGGCTGGAAAGGATTCCCAGAGTTTGGACGCTGGGACTCCACAGTCCACAAGCCAGCCTGTCACACCTACTCATTCCTCCAAGGCTGAGGCAGAGGAGCCCCCTCACTGCCTCTGCTCCTCAGTCAGCTCTCTGGAGGGGCTCAGTGTCTCTGACGAGACCTGCCTCAGTGCCTCAGAGCCCAGCGCCCCGGTCCCCGATTCAGTCGTCTCCTCCCCAGAGGTTCAAGATGTGGCTAGGTCCCCAGCTCCAGAAAGGGGTCAGCTGAATGGAAAACGTGAGACTCTCTGGCTAGCCCTGCGGGAAACTGTCTATGCCCCAACCTCACCTGCTTCCCACCAGAGCAGCTCTTCCTGGAAGGGCCGTGGTGGCGCTGGGGGAAGCCCCGTTGTGCTGCCCAATAGCCAGCCCAATTTGCCCGACGTATGGCTGCGCAGATCTAGCACCCAAAATTCTGGTTATAGCAGCTGAGACTCCTTGAACAGAATGAAGACTGGGAACTGAAGAATGAAAAGGCCAGACTGGAGCCCGAAGTTGTCGCTGTGAACCAACATATAAATGTTGCACCAAACTGCTGGGGATGTTTAGATCCCTGCCAGATGGTCTAGCTGTGGTATTGACTATCTACTCTCGACTTGAGTAGAAACAAGCTAAAAGGTTCTCCAGAGGAAAAAGTTGACTGTCTTTACGATCCTGGCTAAGCGTGGCCCCTCCAGTCCCTACATGAGGAAAAGGGGACACTTCCTGTGGAAGGTGTTACCCAGATAAGACAGGAGGGGGAATTCAATAGATAGTGAGACAAGTCCCAGCAGGAGACTCTGTGCCCTAGCTGGAGAAGAAGAAACAAAACAAAACCAAAAAAAACTGCTTTCCAGAGCTGCATTTCCATGGTGCTCCTTTAGTGCCAGGCATCAAGGCTTTGAGAATCAACCAAGAAAATCCCTCCCAAGGCTACCAGGACTTCTTATTGACCAGAAAGATAATGCAGGCCTCCCAGTAGCCTCCTGGAGCCTAGACTCACACTTCCTTTGAGGATATCCTCAGAACTGTCTCATACTCCTTTTTCAAATAACTTTTTTTGTCCCCAGTTGGGCCCTAGGGTCTCCGTACTATAGCCACCCTTGCCCTTTCAGTTTTATGGGTCTGACCAGAAAGTTTCCTGAGACCTGAGAAGCGTATAACCAGGGAGAGGGAGGAAAGGGTCTGTTTTGTAGGTTTCTTTACTGAGAACAAGGAAAAGTCAGCTCTAGCAATGCTTCTGTGTTCCTTGAGTTGGAAAGTACATCTCTTCTATCCCTGAAGCACTGCATTTTGGATTCAGTTCAACATTTCAACAAATATGCATCAAGTCCCTACAAGCACATTCTGTACCGTAGAGAGAGGGGAAGAGTAACAAATGACATGTTCCTACCCTCAAGAAGTTTAAGATCCACTTAGAGGGTTACAACATGTACACGATAAATGTGACATAAGGTGGAATGTTACGGGGTAAAGAGACACAAAGTGCCCTGTGAAAAATTGGAGAGAGATTGATAACTTTCACTGGGGTGAGGGGAATGGGTAGGATTCCTGGAGGACGAAGGGTCTTTTGAGAACTGAGGATCCTTGAGCCCCTTTACTTACTCTCTGGGGTTCTTCTGCTAACTAGTATTGCTCTATCTGTTCCCGAGCCTAGGGATATCTACCTACTTATTTCTCTGTGGGCACCCCTTCCCTTTACCCACCAAGGGTCCTTCTCAAAACTGGAGTAAGGCTCCAGATTACTCCCTGCTGCTCTTCCTATTTATTGTCCCTGGAAGTAATCTTGGGAGGAAACAGTGAACTTTAAGACAAACTCCAAATTTCCTTCCCTGATCCTTCAATGCCATCTGTCTCTTGAATCTGGTTGTGGATTTTTTCTATCTTCTTTTTTTTATTTTAATTTTTATTTTTTTAGAGGGGATTTTACTAGCTAATGGGCATTCAGGCTGATCTGATTCTTGGGCTTCACAAGAGGAGGGAGAGATATGCATTTTTCAGAGCACTCTAGGGATTGAGGTGAACCCACTTCAGGTTACCAAGTGGCAGGCAGCAGGGTTTGTGATCAGGATATAAATAAGGCAGAATCTTGGAGTGCCTGCCCTTTGGGGACAGGCACATGGAGATGAGGCTAGAACCAGTTGATCAATCAGTTATTAAGTACCCACTATGCACTAAGCACTGTGCTAGGCCCTGGTGATGCAAAGACAAAAAGTGCCCCCAAGGAGCTTACATTTTATTAGAGGAAACAACTTACAGATAGATAGACTGACAGACAGACAGTCAGCTAGACAGTCAGTCAGATAGACAGACAAACAGACAGATAGATGATAGATTGACAGATAGATGATAGACACATATAGGTAGATGGATAGATACATACATACATTCATACATAAATACATAGATAGGTAGATGATAGGTAAATAGATCATAGATAGGTTGATGATAGACAGATGATAGATGGGTAGATGATATGTAAATAGATAGGTCATAGATAGGTAGGCTGATGATAAGTAAATAGATAGATGTGATAGACAGATAGACAGATGATAGATAGATATGTATATGTATATATGCATGTAATAGATATTTTTTTCACAGGACCTGTGATTTCAACCACGTAAGGAATTCTGTAAGGAATTTCTACCAATGTGGATTGACACTTCTTCTGCAATTTAGAGTAAAAAGTTGCCTAGGACACTGAGATGTGAAGAGACGTGGTCAGGATCACACAGCTAGTGTGTTTCAGAGTCAGGATTTGAAGGGAAGTCTTCCTATCTCTGACGCCAGATCTCTATCCACTGTGTCACATTGTC
>NW_020954572.1:21910701-21912118 GCF_900497805.2 Vombatus ursinus | reverse complement strand
GTGTGTGTGTGTGTGTGTGTGTGTGTGTGTGTGTGTGTGTGTGTGTACAAAGTGGAATTCTAGCTGGGCTTTGATGGAAACTCAGGAATGCCCAGGTAGGCAGGGTGTGCCTTCCAGGTTTGGGGGACAACCTACACAAAGACATAGAGATGGGTGCTGGAGTCTCCTGCTTGTGGAGAAGCATCGTTTTGACTGGAACCATTATCCTGGAGCTGCTCCTGCTCTCTGCAGGGATCTGCTTTAATAGCAGACAGAAGTTTATGCAGCATGGGTTCTCCCCTCCTCGGTGTCTACCAATGTTTGCTAGCCCCCTCTGACTCCACCACTGAGGTAAAAAAAACCTTCTTTTTTTTTTTTTAGGCAGTTGAGATTAAGTGACTTGCCCAGGGTCACACAGCTAATAAGTGTCAAGTGTTTGGTCTGAGGTCATATTTGAACTCAGGTCCTCCTGGCTTCAGGGCTGGTGCTTTATGCACTATGCCACCTAGCTGCCCCCAAAGAACCTTCTTGAGAGATTTTTTGATTGCTATGAGGTCTGACATTTAGGATGGTATAATCACTAACTCACATTCATTTGGGGCCCCCAAGTCAGAAAGATCCAGATTCAGGTTTTGCCTCTGGCACACGCTGGCTAGTTGATCCTGGATAAATCATTTAACATCTCAGTGCCCCAGGCTACTCCCTAAAGAGTAGATTATAGTGGAGTTCCTGATTAAGTTGTCATTTGATAGAGGATGTTTCCACACCTGGAATTCCCAACACTAATAAAATCACAGCTCCTGATGGGAAAAAACCAAAGAAATAAATCCTCTGGCATTGGCCAGGGTTTCAGTTAGGTTAGGAGCTGGGAGCACAAAGATGGGCACAGTCTTTGCTTTCAAAGAGGTTGCAACTTAGTTGAGAAGACAGGATATATACATTGAAAGAGCAATAAAAATACACTAACTATTTTATGGAAACCTGTGAAACAACCCAAGCCTGAAAATGCCCAATAAGTGGTATGGATGGTAAAAGTTCTAACAGTTTAGTGAAAGGAAGGTTCAGTCACCAAGGGGACTGGGACAGCTAAGAAATTAGCCTCAAGGAGAATTTAATTTGGGCCTTAAAGGAAAGATGAGACTTAAATAAACAGAAAAAATTGGGGAAGGGAATTTCAGACAAGGAAGTGGGAATGGGCAGATTATGTCAGGGACCAAGAGCAGGCTGATTTGGGAAAACCATAGGGTTTTATAGGGAAAGATAAGCAAGGGAACAGGTTGCAGAGGGCCTTGAATACCAGGTTAGAGTTTAGACTTTGTTCTGTCAGCATTGAGGAGCCAATGAAAGATTTTTACTATTGTTATTATTACTAATGTATTATTATTATTACTGATGCTATGTTACAGGAACTGCACTAAGCCTTTCACAAATATTGTCT
>NW_020954572.1:21891663-21910691 GCF_900497805.2 Vombatus ursinus | reverse complement strand
TATCCCCATTTTACAGATAAGGAACCTGAGGCAGACAGAAGTTATAAGTTGCCCAGTAAGCACCTGAGACCAGATTTGAATTCAGGGCCTTCTGACTCCAGGCCCAGTGCTCTATCCATTGTGTCACCTAGCTACCCCAATATCATAAGCAAATATGATGTATGCAAAAAATCATTTTCAGGACACGGTAGGCAGCTTGATGTAGCCAAAAGAGTGCTGGAACAAAGGAACTGGTCAGAAGATTTTTTAACATTCTTTTTTTGTTTTTTGACTAGGCAACGGGGTTAAGTAACTTGTCCAGGGTCACACAGTTAGTAAGTGTCAAGTGTCAGAGGTCAGATTTGAACTCAGGTCCTCCTGACTCCCAGGTCTGTGCTCTATCTACTGCACCAACTAGCTGCCCCTGGTCAGAAGATTTGAGCCTGCTTATTACTTGTATAACTTTGGACAAGTCACTTCAATTCCTGGGGCCTCAGTTTCTTCATTGGTAAAGTGAAAGGACTGGATGTCTAAAGACCCTCACACTCTAGGTCTATGACTCTGATGGTCTCTAAGATGGTACTGTGGGTGTGCCAACACCCTCTGAGGTCAAGTTTGGTTCTAAGACAAAATGCGGCCCTGGTAAGCTACGTACAAGATAACTGGAGATAATCAAGGGAAGGCACTAGTATTATTTGGAAGATAAGAAAAGTCTTCTTGCAGAAGAAGCTAAGACTTAAAGGAAGCCAGGAAAGGTAGGACATGGAGATAGGACAGAGAGAGAGAGAGTTCCAGGTATGGGGGTATTAGCAAGTGCTTGTAGGGGATGGCAGAGTCACTGGATTTCGAGTTTGAGGAGGAGTGAGTGTAAGGTATAAGGGTCTAGGTAATAAAGGCAAAAAAGATTTTATATTTGATCCTGGAGGCAATAGGGAACCACTGCAGTTAATTACATAGGGAGTGACAATGGTCAGACCTGTGCTTTAGGAACATCATTTGATTGCTGAGAGGAGGATGGACTGGAGTGGGAAGAGACTTGAGCAAAGGAGGCCAACCAGCAGGCTAGTGAAATGGTTCAGGTATAAGGTGAGGAAGGCTTAGTCTAAGGTAATGGTAGTGTCAGAAGAGAGAAAGTGGAATATACAAGGGATATTATGAAGGTGAAACCAACAGGACTTGTTAATTAATTGGATATGGGGGTGAGAGTGAGGAGTCAAGGATGACACCTAGGTCGTAAGCTGTGGTGACTGGAAAGATGACAGTACCCTGGATAGTTAATAGGGAAGTAAAGAAGATGGAAGGATGAAGGAGGGGAGGAGAAGGAGAAGAAGATAATGAGTTCAGTTTTGCATATGTTGAGTTTAAGGTATCTATGAGATAGCCAGTTCATTTCATTTTCTGGAATGCTTCTTTTGTGAAATTCTTTCTTTTTTTTTTTTTTTTGGTGAGGCACTTGGGGTTAAATGACTTGCCCAGAGTCACACATCTAGTGAGTGTTACGTGTCTGGGGTTGCATTTGAACTCAGGTCCTCCTGACTCCAGGGCCAGTACTCTATCCACTAGCGCCACCTAGCTGCCCCATGAAAATTTTCATAACCCAAGGCAAAATCTTCCATGCCCCAAGAATCCATGGAATGTGGGGTCACTTGAGATTGACAAGGTAATTTGGTTTAAGCTCTGATTCAGGTCCTGGAGGAGTAGAAGAAAGAAACTTGAGTGAGTATGTCTTTCTTTACATGTCCTTAGTAGAATACCTACTATGCCTAGGCTGGTTTACAAAATAGACCCCAGCTCTAACCTCCATGCAAAGGCAACAATGCAGTCTCTTAGATCCAGGACTAAGAGTTCTCTTGGGAATTGTATAAGTGACTCATAGTCCAATCACACTGTTGGGAAGATCATAGATGTTTTGATGTGGGGAGGAGAAGGGATGGAGGGAGGGGAGAGAGATGCATAGAAACCACCAGATATGAATCCCAACATTAAGAGTCATTTCAGTAATTTCACAGTCCCTAAGAAAGAGAGGTAAGCTTTATTGTCTCATTCATCCTCTCCAGGCCTGAACTAGGGCTCTGTCCAAAGGACTTTAGAGGGATAGACAATTTTTGATCATGATACTTGATCAAGATGACTACATCTACAGAATAAAAGTCAATCAGTGAATTAATCAACAAACATTTTAATGCACTTACTATGTGAGTTAGCATGGTTCTCTTGTTGAGGCTAAGACAACATATTTTGTAACAAAGGTACAGTAACTTAGCTGGCTTTAACTTTTGGCTCCATCCATACTCATCCATCTTGAAGAGGGTTTCACCCCTGGCATCCAGAGCTAAAAGGATTAGGAGCCACAGATTTTGACTTATAAGGTAGATAGCTGGGGCAAGTTGTCATTGTGCCCAAAACAAACTGAGGACTTTTCATGTCCATTAAGATCTGTGTCAACATCTGAGCCAAAAACAATATGGGCAATTGAAGAGAGTATGGAGTGGGGTAGGCAATAGGAGATAAAAAACAGAGAATAAACAATGGGAATTGAACTTTGACCTTCTACCCCAGAATCTTACTTAGATACTTATAAGCCAACCTTCAGCCACCCATGTCCATTAGAAGGCAAAATTGGGAGATAAGCCATAGAATTCCAGTTGGAAGAGATCAAAGATGTCATTTAGAGTGAGCTAGATGGTGCAGTGAATAGAGTATTGGACTAGTGGATTAGATATTGGATATCTAACAGTATTGGACTCAGAAGAATGAAAACTTGTGATCAAATTTTGCCTCAGATACTTACTATCTGTGTGACCCTGGGCAAATTACTTAATCTCTTTGTGTAAAATGAGGACAATAACAGAATACAGTTGTTGTGAGGATAAAATGAGATGACATATATAAAGCAATTTGTAAATGCTAACTCTTATTTTTGTTTGTTTGTTTTTTTTTCTTTCTGGAGGCAATTAGGGTTAAGTGACTTGCCCAGGGTCACGCAGCTAGGAAGTCTCTAAGGTCACATTTGAACTCAGGCCTTCCTGACTCCAGGGTCAGGTGCTCTGTCCACCGCACCACTCAGCTGCCCCTCTTTAGTCTAACTCTTACCTAAAGCATCAATGTCCTTAACACATCATAAATATCATTTAATCTTCCTTTGAACACCTCCAATGATGAGGAATTCTCCACTTCCAAAAACAATCACTTCTATTTTTTTAACTGCTCTAATTGTTATGAAGCTCTTCTTTCTTTTGAACGGATTCCTGCCATACTGTGACTTTCAGACATGAGTCCTAGTTCTATCCACTGAGACACAACAGAACAAGTTTAATCCTTCTACTCCATGATGATAACCCTTCATCTAGTTGAAGTTGGCTTTCCACGCTTAACATCATTGCTACAGTTTTTTCAATCACTCCTTTATGCCAAAGTTTCAAGCCACTTCATTATCAGTCAATTATTATCCACTAAGCACTTACTATGTACTAGGCATTGTGCAAAGTTTTGGGGATACAAAGAAAGGCAAAAGATAGTCCCTGCCCTTGAGGAACTCACAGTCTAATGGCAGGGGTGGGAGGAGGACAACAACATGCAAACAACTATGTACAAACCACACACACATACACACACACACACACACACACAAACACACACACACACACACACACACACACGATAAATAGGAAAAAATCCAAAGAGGGAAGGCACTAGAATTAAGAAGGATTGGGAAAGGTTTCCTGTGGGAAGTGTGATTTTTAGCTGGGACTTGAAGGAAGTCAGGAAGCAGAGATAAGAAAGGAGAACATTCTAGCATAGAGATAGCGAGTAAAAATGCTCAGAGCTGAAAGATGAAGTATCTTGTTCAAGGGATAGCAAGAAGGCTGGTGTCACTGGAACAGAGTTTGTGGAGGAGTGGGGGTGGGAAGAAAAGGTATAAGGTGTAAGAAGACCGGAAATGTTGGGGGGCAGGGGAGAGGGCTAGGTTGCAAACACTGAACACTAAACAGAAGATTTTATATTTAATCCCAGAAGTGATAGGGTACCACTGGAATTTCTTGAGTAGGGAAATGATATGTTTGGATCTACACTTTAGGAAAATTACTTGGGTGACAGAATGGAGGATGGATTTGGGATGAGAGAAGACTTGAGGCAGGCAGACTCACTAACACGCTATAGTAATAACCCAGTCATGAGGTGATGATGAGAGCCTGCACCAGAGTGGTGGGAGTATCAGAGGAATGAAGGAGACATATTGGAGAGTTGTTGCAGAGGTGAAATTGCTATGCCTTGACCAGGATTGAGTATGATGGGGAAGGGGGGAAACTTAAGAAAGAGTGAAGAATCCAGAACGACTCCTAAGTTGGGAGACTGGAAAGATAGTGGTGACCTCCATAGTAATAGGGAAACTTGGAAGAGAGGAGGGTTTAGGAGAAATGATAATGAGTTTGGTTTTGGAAATGTTGAGTTTAAGATGTTTACATCTAGTTCAAGATATCTAGAACAGGCAATTGGAGATGTGAGACTAGAGGTCAGAAGAGAGGTAAGAGCTGGTTAAACAGATTTGAGAATCACCAGAGTTAAGATATTCGTTGACATGAAAGCTGATGAGATCATCAAACGAAGTAGTATAGAAGAAGAAAAAAAGAGGTCAGAACGGAGCTCTGTGGGATGCCCATGGTTAGCAGGCATGACCTGGATGAAGAATCAACAAAGATGGAGAGGGAAAGGCTGAACAGGTAGAAGAAGAACCAGGAGAGAATAGTGGCCCACAAACCTAGAGAGATGAGAAAATGAAGAAGAGGGTAATTGACATTGTCCAAGACTGCAGAGAGGTCATGAAGGATGAAGATTGAAAAAGGACACAGGATTCAGTAATTATGAGATTATTAGTAACTTTAGAGAAAATGGTTTCAAATGATAATTGGGTTGGAAGCCAAACTGCAGAGAATTAAGAAGAAAGGAAGAGGAAAGGAAGTAGAGATCTATTGTAGATCTCATTCTCAAGTAGTTTAGTTATTGGGGAGGGAAGGATCAAAGGAGGGTTTTTTGAGGATGGGGGAGATATGGGCAAACTTGTAGCCAGTAGAGAAGCAGCCAATAAGACAGGGAGAGATTGAACATAAATGAGAGTGAGAGAGTACATGTCTATAAGACGATGGAAGGAACAAGTTGGTGGAGAAAAATTGGGATTGTGATGTCAGTAGGGGGAGAACCTGGAAGTTACAATGGGTAGCAAGAAATATTTCAACTCCTCTACCTCAACCACTGAGTTGAAGGGAATTAGTGAAAGTATAACTAGTGCTGGAAAGGGTGGCCAGGGAGACTGTATCATCAGAAGGGAGTCAGGTCTCAGTAAGAGCCAGAAGAGGGAAGGAGTGGGGAAGAAAAAATTTTAAGATGAAAGCAAGTTTGTTACTTATGGAGCAAGCATTCCAAGGAACACAGTGGAAAGATTGGGTAGGGCTTGGTTGACACTTTGGGGGGTGGCATTGAGGGGAATGGGACCAAGTGGGGGATGGGGAATGACATTTGGATGATGACTTACAGGGATTCAGAATTACTTGGATAAGGAGGTCATAACCAGGTTGACTATCAGGGACCAAGTGAGAATTTGTGAACTTAATCAGTAAGTAAAAAAATTCAGAATGATATTCAAAATCAATAGTATTATGATGTAAGGGTGGAATCCTTTCAGAACCTTGAGTAGTTTGTTTGAAGGGGTAAGAACTTGGAACAGAAGGAGTGGTGATACTCTCCTTCTTTTTCTTTCTTTTTTTTTTTTTTTTGATACTCTCCTTCTCCAAAGCGGGAGTTTAAGCTAGAAATAGAATAGTACCAATCAGGTCCCAGACAAAACTTCGTCTCTTTTAGGGAAAGCTGATCCCTAAGGACTAGGGAAGAAGGAGGATTCTGGGCCTCTTTATGTTGTGGGTGAGGGGAAAGAACCTGTGTCAGGGAAATGCTGGTAAATATTAGTTCTATATTTGGTTTCAAAGTCCTAAGGTTCTTCTAGAGGACCTTCAACCACTTGGTTGATTATAGGGCTTTTACTGGATAGTCCTACTGGCATGGAAAGTACTAGGAGGAAAGGGATAAAGAAAAGAATTATAGCCTCCCTAGTCAAAGTGTCACCATAATGAGAGAAAAGAAAAAGAAAAAATGTGTAGGACAAAAGCCAAAGATGCCAACCTTTCCTTCTCTACTTCAGAAGGCCAAATCTCAACAGTCTTGTCCATGTATTGGGTTATGCCAAATCTTTTCAGTTCCCTGCGGGTCTTTTAATGCAAGGTGTTAAGGTGAACCAGAGCAGCACCAGGAACATCAGAGACACAGCATAGATGATGGAACCTCTAGTACACTTGCAAATTTCTTCTCCTGGTATAAGGTGCTAACAGTGATCAAGAATAGCTCCAGGAACATCAGCACCACAGCACATCTGGCACAGTCAACAAGTCTGAATCATGTATCAGTGTCATCCATGGTAAAGTGGCTAAGAAGTATTGGCCTCCACCACCTGCATCCTGCCCCAAGATCTAAATTGATAGTGAGGCTCCTGCTATAGCGATACCCACTCTATATTCTCTAACTCACCTGCCAAAACTCCTCCCCTCCTAGAGTGTCACATCAGGGAAATGATATATTTTAAAAAAACAAAACTTTTGCGCTCTTAAAGGACTCTATGGAGTACGTCATATTGTATGGTGTTAACTATACAAGATGTTTCAGATAACCTTCTAAGGGAGAAGTGATAGGATAGCCTGTGAACTTTCTTATCATTGGTGGGAGTTTTCAAATTCCAACCCTATGTCTGCTCTCTTTCTCCTATTTCACGACTCCAATTTTAACAGGAACCAGAATCCCGGCATCAGAAG
The DNA here is from genome assembly GCF_900497805.2 of Vombatus ursinus. Taxonomy (NCBI): domain Eukaryota; kingdom Metazoa; phylum Chordata; class Mammalia; order Diprotodontia; family Vombatidae; genus Vombatus; species Vombatus ursinus. Next base: position 21,903,855 of record NW_020954572.1, on the reverse strand, counting down.
CCCCATCCCCACCAGGAAAGATCCTTTCATTTGAATGGAGACACCAGCTCCAGTAACTGCCTCTCAGTTTTAATTGCCTGGTCCCTGAGAAAACAGAAAACTCAGACCCTCGCTGCTAGATGTGTTACCCCAATGTACTTTCTGTCTTATTATGCTTCATAAGTCCAACTAATGCAGAACAGTCAATAACAACCAAGGAATGCTAAACTTGGCTCTTTCTTTACCTCTCCTGGCAGGCGCCTCCAATACCCACTGACCCCACCATGACCCAATAAGCTAATCTTTACACTTGAGTGGGAACCTGCTCTCTACCCCATAGATAGGATTCCTCATATTTGATCAGGAAAGGTCTTGAAACTGGAAGCCACGAAGTGTCCCACCATGCAATCACCCCACCCTCTCCTATATTTGGAGGGTTCTTCCTGAACCATGATGTGAACATTTCTTCTCATTCTAACTAGGACAAATGTTGGAGGCAACTCTAACACCAGCTGTAACATTCAGCCCAGGTTTGACATTTGGAACAAAAAATTTTGGAACACTTAAAAGTCAGTTAACAAAAGGAGATTTACTTTTCCCTAGCATAGCAAGGATATGCAAAAAGGACACAGTGACTCTTAGATAATCTGGAGGCAGACTTTTCATCTCCATATGGAAACTCTAGTCATCAGGGCAGAATGTGGTAAAGGATATGGGATTTGAGGGCTCTTCAGAAATTCAGCAAGTGCCAGAGACTCTGACCTCCTGCAGCCAGCAAAGCTTTCCTGCTGGCAGATAAGATCTGAGACCCACAGCATTCCATTGTTCCTCAAGCCAAACCAAGGTCAGGAACTTGTAGAGATCAGATCAGGATGGCAGCAATCAGACTTTGCCCTAGATCAGACCACCCTGGGGACACTGAATGCTTGTAGACCTCCAGACTGTCCCTGAGTTCCTAGAATAACACAACACTCAATGCCCCAAGAAAGTAATAGCAGCAGAAGCCCAGACCTTCCCTCCAGATGTGTGCAAAGCCTATACTTATGCACCTGGAGTCAGAAAGTAGGCTGGGAGAATGAGCAAGCAAAAAAAAAAATTCCCACCATAAAGAGCAATTATGGTGGCAAGGTCACTCAAAATAAACACAGAAGAAAATTACTCTAAAATATCTACAAGCAAAGCCTCAGAGAAAAATAGAGCTTGGACTCAAATTCAACTAAAATTCCTAGAAGAGATGAAGCAAGATGAAGCAAGTTTAAAATGTTTTTTCTAAATGAAATGAGTATTATATAGGTTTTCTTGAAATGAAAAGTTATTGTTTTATATTGAATCCTCTCATGTTCTGCTGTGTATATGGCAATTTTTTTTCTTTTCTTATTTTGTATTTAAGGTTAAAATAAACTTAAAAACTTATAAAAAATAATTAAAATGAGAACAGAAGTCAAAAAGTGGAAAGGAAATGAGAGCTATGGAAGAAAGAATTAGCAAGGGAATCTACCAGTTTATCACAAGAGGGACAAAACCTTGTCAAAGCAACAAACTTGCTGAAAATTAGATTATATTAAATAGAAGCCAATGATTCTATGAAGCAACAAGAAATATCAAAACAAAGTCAAAAGATGAGAGAATAGAAGAAAATGTAAGCTATCTCATAGCAAAGACAACAAATGTAGAAAATAGATCAAGGAGAACAAATTTAAGAATAAGAAATCATTGGACTATCTGTATGCCATGACCAGAACAAAAGCCTGAACATAACATTTCAAAGAAAACTGCCCAGAGTGCAAAGTGGAAATTGAAAGAATCTACTAGTCACCTCCTGAAAGAAACCTCAAAATGAAAATTTTGGAACATTATAGCCAAAATCTAGAGCTTCCAGGTAAAAGAAAAAACAAGAAACAAAAGAAAAAACAAAACAAAACAAACACTACAAGCAGTCAAAAACGAAAGAATTCAAGTACCAAGGAGTCAGACAGACTCATACATGATTTAGTGGCTACCACTATAAATGAATGGACAACCTGGAACACGATGTTCCAGAAAGCAAAGGATATATAACTTACCCAGCAAAACTGAATATAATGCTACTGGAGGATGGGAGAGGGTGGAGGTGGAAGAATCTTTAATGAAATAAAAGATTTCCAAGTATTCCTGATGGAAAATCCACAGCTTGGTAGAAATTTCAAAGTTCAAACACAAGAGTTAAGAGAAAGCTAAAAAGGCAAACAAATAAACAATACTACAGGACTACACTAGTCCCTTGCTTCCTAATATGAGGAGATGATACGTGTGTCCCTTATGAGACCTGTCAGACGTCAGACAGAAGACATGGAAGTGGTTCTGTTATGTCTTGATGAACTTAAGAAAAGGATGTAAAGAAAGTGGCAGAAGAATACACCGAGGGCGACGTAAGGGAGAGAGAAAGGAAGGTTAGGGGAAATTATCTCACATAGAGACAGCTATACAAACAAGGAGGTGGGGATAGGGGGCAGCTGATGCTTCAATCTCACTCTTATATCACACTTAGAGTTGGGTACAAAAATGCATTTCACACAATAGAGAAATAGAAAAAAGAGAGGAAGGGTGAATTGGAGGGAGGATAGATTAATGGAGGGATTAGTATTAAGCAAAACAAACAAAAATATTTGTACAAAAATATTTGTAGCTCTTTTTAAGGTGATAAAGAATGGGAATCTGAAAGGTGCTTATAAACTGAGGAATGGATAAATATGTTCTGGTATATAAATGTGAAGGACTATTGTTGTGTGCAAGAAATAATGAAGAAAATGGTTTCAGAGAAACCTAGGGAGATTTGTATGTACTGAGGCAGAATGAAGTGAACAGAACCAGGAGAGCAATTAATACAATGACAATATGAAAGAATTAGTAACTTGGATCAGCATGATGACTAAATACTATTTCAGAAAACTAATGATGAAACACTATTCCTTTCCTGGTGACAGACTTAGATAAAAAGAATTTTTTTTTTTGGACAAGGTGAATGCAAAAATTTGTTTTCCCTGACTACACATGCTTATAACAGGGATTTTATTTTTCTTTGGCTCTTAAATTGGGGGGGAGGACAGATTAGATGAGGGGAGATAAGAAGATAGATTTTTGCTAAATGAAAAAAAATTTTTTAAATGCAAAGATAGGAGGACCATCAGTGTGGAATACTGTCAGACACAGTTGATGTAGTTTAATTTCTTGAACTGCTTTCTAACTCTCTCTTTTTTCTTTATTACAATGAATACAATACAAACTGGGGAAGACTCACTCAGAAATAAAAGTAATGTAAAGACAAAAGATAGTAATAAAAATTAAACAATTTTTGAAATCTAAAAAAAGCTGCTATTAATTCAATAATACTTTCAAATTAATTTGTATTTTAATAATCACAATAGCATCTCCAAATATTTGAAAAATAGTAACACTCACTTCCTTAATTTTCCACCCTTTCCCAACCTTAAGAAACTGAACTTTATGCCAAAATCTTAGAAGGTTTTTGGCAACCAAGAAATGCAATTAAAAATGATTAACAACAACACAAGATCCCAGATATACAGTAGGAATGGATCTTATAAGTCATCCAATCTTAGGATCATAAATCCTAAACTGGAAGAGATGTTAAAAGTCATCAAGTCAAAGTCCTTTTATTTTACAGATGAGAATAGTGAGGCCCAGAGAGGTTAAGTTATAACCTTCACTAAGGTCACAAAGGTAGTAAGCAGCAAATGCCCAAAGGCAGGATTTGTATGAGGATAATAAGTACCAGAATGAGGATTTGAACTTAGGTCATATGACTCCAAATTCAGTACCCTTTCCATTGTACCACTTTTATATAACCTTAGCAAAGTTCTTAACCTTTTTTGGGGTCATGGACCTCTTTGTCAGTCTGATGAAGCCTATGGACTCTTTCTCAGAATGATGCTTCAAAATAACTGACGGAATCAGAAAAACCTGGAAAGGCTTATATGAACTAATGCTGAGTGAAATGAGCAGAACCAGGAGAACACTGTACACATTAACAGCCACATTGTGTGATGACTGACTTTGATAGACTTAGCTCATCTCAGCAATGCAAGGATCTAAGACATCTCCAAAAGACTCAGGATGGAAAATGCTATCCACATCCAGAGAAAGAATTTTGGAGTCTGAATGCAGATGGAAAGCATGCTATTTGCTCTCCTTTTCTTTCATTGTTTTGTTTTGTTTCTTCTTTCTCATGGGTCCTCCCATTAGTTCTAATTCTTTTTTACACCATGACTAATATGAAAATATGTTTAATATGAATGTCACATGTTTATATATTTAACATGTCATATGTTTAATATGAATCTATATCAGATTGCATGCTGCCTTGGGGAGAGGGGAGAAGAAGGAGGGGGGGAAATTTAAAACTCAAAATCTTATGGAAGTGAATGCTGAAAACTAAAAATTAACTAATTAATTGTATTTTAAAAATAAAATAAATAAAATAAAAATAATTGAAGGAATAGCTTCATTTCAGGTAGAGGCTAGTAAAAATAAAAATGTATTTTTTCCCTATCCAAGTTTCATGAACCTCATCAAATGTATCCATGGACCCATTTGGAGGTCTGTAGAGCCCAAGTTAAGGACCCTTGCTTTAAGATTACAAAGTCATTCCATATACATTAGTTCATCTGATGACATTAGTTCATCTGATGCCGCGTTGTCTGACATCACTGATGACTGAGAAAGGACACGGTTCGGACATATCTAGGTAGATCTTCCAATTCTTTATTAAACCCACTTTAGTGTAGTGGACAGGACACTGGACTTGGGAGTCAGGAAGTCTTGGCTTCAAATCCTACCCTTGACATTTACTAATTAGTTGTGTGTCTCTGGGAAAATCAACTCACCTCTCAGTGCCTCAGTTTCCTCATCTGTAAAATGAGGGCCTTGAACTAGACGGTCTTTGACGGCCCTTCCAGATGGGCCTAGGCCCCCATAATATTGAAAGTCATTACAACCACCTGGCTTCTAAAGGTCATCGTGCCCGCACCCCAAGGCCTTCTTCCAGCTCTAAATCTGCGACGCTGCTGTCCCTTCCAACTCGAAATCCTCGGTCACATCCCCAGCCTTCCCCAAACCTCAGGCAACGTTCCAGAGACCTCGCCAGCCGTACAATGTGGCGGCGCCGTCAACAGTTTTCTTCCGTACACTATGGCTGCCGCCTTGATGCAAAGCCTGCCCCGCCCCCTTCCACCGGAAGTTTCCGTTTGAAATAACAGAGGCGCGTGCGACTGGCGGTTTCTGTGGAGTGTGAGTGATGATGGAGAAGGACCCGGCCTCGGCCGTGGAGCGTCTGGGGTGAGACACAGGCTGGATGGAGGCGGGGGCCCGGAGTCTGGGGGTGGGGGAGGCGGTGACGGTGGACGGCAGGCTGACCCCCAGGGAGGTCCTGGGGAGCCGGCCCGCTCCTCCTCCGCAGCCGGCCCGGACTCTGGGACCGGCAGCCGGCAGCGAGCCGAACGCCTCTTCCAACGCAGCCCCGTTCCCTCCAGGCTCCCGCCCGGCCCCGCTTGCAGAGCCAGCACCGCCAGGTCTGCGTTCGCCTGCCCAGCCCCCTCGGCGGCGCTGGGCGGAGGGCAGCCCGCGGGTGAGTAGTGGGGGCCGAGTGGGCTCTGCGCGCGTCCTTCTGCAAGCGTTCCCAAAGCGCCTGCTATGCCCGGGGGATGGAAACCAACGTCTCTACGGGCCGAACTGGGAGCGCTCTGTTCCAGGCCTTGTGAGAGACTTCGGATAATACCAAGGAAAAAAAGGAGCTGTCACGAGGTGGGGGGCAATACAGAGGTAAATAATAATACTAGCTAATATTTATATAGCACTCAATACGTGCCAGGGATTGCTAAGCTCTTTACAATTGTTACTTCATTTGATCCTCACAACAACCCTATTATTATCCCCATTTCACAAATGAGGAAACTGAGGCAAATAGCGGTGAAATGACTTGCCCCGGGTCACACAGCTATAAAGTGTCTGAGGTCAAATTTGAACTCGGGTCTTGCAAAATAAAATATATTAATTAACTAGAAGAATTAAGAAAGGTCTTTTAAAGGAACTGGCACATGGGTTTCTCTGTTCTCCCTTTATTACTATTTCACAAGGGGAATCTCATGAGCTGTCATGGATTCAGTTATCATCTTTATGTACATGTCTCTCAGATCTACTTATCTAGCCCTAATCTCTCTGCTGAGCTCCACTCTCACATCACCAACTGCCTGTTCTGGACACTTCCAACTGGTTGTTCTGTGGACAACTTGAACTCATGATCTTTTCCATCAAACCTTCCCCTCTTCCTAACTTCCCTGTTACTGTGTGGAGGGTACTCTACTCACCCAGGCTTACAACCTAACATCTCTTGCATATGCCCCTTTCTCAACTCTTACGCTACCACTAGCCTGGTGCAGGCCCTCCTCTCCTTACACCTGGATTATTGCCATAGCATACTGGCTGATCTCCCTGCCACAAGTTTCTCCCCATTCTAGTCCATCCACCACTCAGCTGTCAAAGTGCTCTTCCTAAATATAGGAAACATAATCATGTCACTGATTACTCAGGAAACTCCAGCGACTCCTTATCACCTCTAGGATCAAATATAAAATCCTCTTTGGCACGAAAAGCCCTTCATAACTTGTTCTCCTCCTTTTCCATCTTCCAGCTTGTGTCTGGAGAGCATAGACAGTTATTCTTTTTGTCTTCATACCCCTAGCCTTTTGCACAGTTCTTTTCAGAGGGCTGGAAAAAGAGCCAGTGTGGATACACTGAGAAACTACTGACTTGGACTTTTAAAATACATACGTTGAAGGTATCAGGATAAATCCAGAAGAGTGGCACCTCTCTACCTGTAGAAATATAGATGGGACAGAATGGAACTAATGTGGTTCATATGGAGTTGAAATTGAAGATAAGTAAGGCATTTGATTGTAAGAAAGCATCAGGCTGCCCTCAAGTCCCCAGGCCTGGACCACCACTACAGCCAGTATTTGAAAAAACTGGTGGAGGTGATTGCTAAACTGATATAAATAATCTCTGAAAAATTTTGGAGAATAGGAGGGATGCCATAGAATTGGAGGTAGCAATTGTCCTGATTTTGAAAAAGGGGAAGAAAGAAGAGCCTTCAAATTACAGGCTAGGGAGCTTGAAGAGACTGGCTGGAAGACCAATTAGGAGGCCATTGTTACAGTGCCAGCGAAAGATGGTGTGAGCTTCAATTAAGGTGATCATGTGACTAGAAAGGTTCAGATCCTACCTCTAACACCCAGACTTGTGTGAACTGATGATGTAAAGCAAAATGAGCAGAGCCAGGAGAATAATCTATGTGGTAACAGCAATATTGTGAAGGTAATCAACTTTGAAAGACTTAGTAATTTTGATTAACACAATAATCCACCACAGTTTCAAAGACTTACCACAAAAAGTGCTGTCTACCTCCAGAAAGATAATCGATTGACTCAGAGTGCAGATTGAAGCATATTTTTTCCTTCTTTCTTTTTCTTGGTTTTTTTTTAGAATAAGGTTGGTGTAGAAATTTGTTTTGCATAATTGTGTATTTGTAATGGGTTTTATTTTTCTTGCCTTCTCAATGGATTGGGGAAGAGGGAGTAGGTAGGGAGGAGAGAATTTGGAACTGAAAAGAATAAAAAAAAGTGTCTACTTTAAAAAGATTACATTTTTTAAAAGTTATATTAATAAAAATTTATTTTTTAAAAGGAATGAAATAAAGTGCCTAAGATATTAAATAGTTCCAGCAAGTTATGAGATATAGCTATTGTGTGTTTAGGGAGTGTAAGCCTGTATTCTCCCCTTTCCTATCTTCATTCCTTTCTTCATCTTATTCCTTTTGCATATATTAAACACCAAGTTACATTTATATCCTCTGTTTCTTCCAGTCTTGGAGTTCCTTAAATGAGTATTCACAGAGCCCATGTACTATTTCAAGTATTGTTACTTAGATATGGCCTTTTTACTCCAAGGAGATTAAAATTTAGTGATACAAAGCTGCTTTTCTTTTTTTTTTCTTTTTTTAGTTTTTAGGCAATTGGGGTTAAGTGACTTGCGCAGGGTCACACAGCTAGTAAGTATCAAGTGTTTGGTCTGGGGCTGGATTTGAACTCAGGTCCTCCTGACTTCAGGGCTGGTGCTCTATCCACTGCGACACCTAGCTGCCGCAAAGCTGCTTTTCATAGAATGAAGTTGACTAGATTAGGACGTGGCAATTTGGATTAAAACACTTACTGCGATGATTTGGGTTAGAATTGGGTCACGTTGACTGGGTTTTCACCCTCTTAATTTTCCTTTCACAGAGACACATTCTCGAGCTGCTTCTAAGAGTCAGATACCCCAGAGGTGCAAGGAGATAGAACTCTACAAGGCTCTCAGCTCAACAGGCCTAGAGAATGAATTGTACAAAACCACCAAGCAGAGGTCAGAACATAGACAGAAATAGACAATTGCACTCAAATGGATAATTTTATTAGAAATGACTCTAAATGACCTAAAACTGAAAAGAAGGTTTTCAGTAGGACGTGACAAATGAATTATTGTACACTGCTGTTGAGCAGTGTACAATTCCTTAGTCTGTCTCCCAACCCCCTTGGATGATCTATTCTGGAAAAAAACAAATTGAAGTCTATAACATAAGGTGTTTTGAAGCTTTCCTTTCCTCTCTCATCACGACCTTTTACATGTCCTTACCAAAAAGTAGTTATAGTGTACTATAAGTGGAACTGGAAACAAAACAATTAGTAAGCATGTTTGTTTGAATGGAGTCATAAGTTTGAAGTTAAACTCATCTTATCTTGGTGGGATGGGATTTTTTGGTTAGACCATTTCCCTTTATAGTAGGAAATCCAGAGTTCTGCTAACAAAGGCCTTCTAACAGTCTGAGCTGAAATAAATGATGCTTTACTTTAGTCCTGAGATTTGGAGATGGTGTTAGAAATAAGTTTAGAGGACCTCAGAGGAAGTCCCTTTAATGACACTGATGTAACTTGTAGTCCTCAATTTTCCCTTATAGACTATGAGGGTCTCTGTGCTTTTTTCCATTATATTCATAGTAAGGAAGAGTTAAAAGATTGCTAAGGGCCCTTGCATCTTTAACAGTCAATGATTCTCAATGCAAATGACACTCAGGTTGTTCACTGGTTTATTTCTGTATTGTTGACTCTCTAGGCAGGTGAAGACTATGGATCCTGCTGTTAAGAAGAACATTAAAAAAAGGTGAATCTCGGGGTGACTGAAACTGCTTTTCTTTTCAAATTTAGTGTCCTTTTATTCTAATGTTGCAAAGTACTGCTTAAGCAGTGCTGTCATCTCTACCAACTGGAAAGTGTTTTTAGCTTTTTTAAAAAAGAAAGTGCAATCCAGATTCAAATTATCATTGTAGCTACAGACCGTTAAATCAACAGAAAGCTGAGGAAGAGCTCAAAGAGAAGAACCAGCTGTTAGAGGCAGTTAACAGGCAGTTGCACCTGAAATTGACTGAAAGCCAGGTAAGAAGCCAGTCATGTGGAACAAAAATTATCTGGAATTCTAAGGGATGACCCTTCAAGTGGCCCAAAGACACAAAGTTAGAGCAAAGATGGAGAAGATCAGGCTTGTGCCACACCTACCCAAAAAGGAGAAATCATAGAGGCCAAGTCTGGTAGGCAGGACTAATATGAAACTGTGATCTCACAGGGAGAGGTGAAGGTGCTGACTCAAAAGGTGGAGTTGCTGGAGAAATCTCAGGATAGCTACTTGGCAGTTTTGGAGAGTGGCAATATTAACCCAGGTGAGAGGCCTATGTCTAAACCTTTCTATGAAAAGTTTCAGAGTTTCCTCATTAGCTCTAACTTTGAAAGAGTTAGACCCCACATTGTCATAATGCTTATAATTGGCCCTTTGACAGCTGTTCCTCAAGGTTCCAATAAAGTTATTGCTATCAAAAATCCAGAGAGAGAGAGAGAGAGAGAGAGAGAGTGTGTGTGTGTGTGTGTGTGTGTGTGTGTGTGTGTGTGTGTGTATGTGTGTTGGGGGGAAACAGAGAGAGAGGAAAAGAGGGAGGGAGGTTGGATTGATAGGGTTTTAGCAGCTTTGGCTTTGATCAGCTGCTTCCATTTAATAATGCATTAACATAAATAATAGTTAATATTTACATAGTGCTATAAGATTTGCAAAGTGTTTTGTAAATATTATTCCTATTTTATCATCACAATAACCGTGGGAGATAGATGCTATTATTATCTCCATTTTTCAGATGAGGAAATTGAGGTAGACAGGTCATATAGCTAGTAACCATCTGAGGCAGGATTTGAACTCAAATCTTTCCCGATTCCAGGTCCAGTACTCTATCCACTGCACCACCTCATTGCCTAGATAGCAAATACCTGTTGGTTATAGTGATAAGAAGGATATCTTTATTTCCTGCAAATTCTTAGTAGGATTGATTGCTTGTACTTGGTACTTAGCACATAGTATATACTTTTTGTGTGCCATGTAAATAGTAACTGTTCAAAAGATGTTTACTGACTTGCTATGTTTTGTCTTCTCAACTGAAACGTATTTTATACTTTTCGTCCCCCAAAGTATTTAACATAGTTTGTTGTACATAGTGGGTGCTCAATGTACTGGCAGTGGGTTGGGGTGAGGAGGAGGATAAAGGATCGAGAACTTCTGTATCAATCAGCTCACTGGGGACATGTTTATCAGTTACAGGCAGACAAATCCTGGAAAACCGGCAAGAAACAATGAAATGTCAAATGGAGTCTGTGGTGAGGGGCTGGGTTTGAATGGGTGGGAAGCAAGTAAAGAACATTTTCTATACTAAATATACTGATAATAGTCAAAATAGTTCAATGGAGTGGGCTTGTACTATGTTAAACTTGCTAAGTATAAATTGACCTTCGATTATCCATGTTAATGAAAGGGAACACTGGTGTCTAGTCCAAAAATAATTTCTCTTTAAAATCAGAAGGTGACTATTTACTGATTTCTTATCAGTGAATAAGTCTGAATCCCACGATCTAGTTTCTTCATTCAGGTCCCTTATTAAAGTTCTCCCTTCATGCTGGGGATGAGCTATATGATTCTAAGGACCAGCCTAATTAGTGTTGGGGTTCTCTCCTTGCTTCTTCCCTGAAGGAAGAAGGTAATTATTCAGCTTGGAAGCCCTTCCAAGTCTTACTTGGAGTAAAAACCCCCAATATACCTGTTTTACTAGAATAGATGAGTAATCAATTTCTGATACAATGATTGCCCTCCATCTTACCTTATTTTAGTTGCTCTTGGAAAGTCTGAAAGATGAACTGAAGCTCTTTAATCAGACAGCTACAAAGCAGATGGAGGAGTTACAGGTAAGTGTTGTCTTGAGGTTTTGAGCTCCCTATATTCCTCTTATCCCAATGCCATTCGTCTAAGGTTCTATCCCAATGACCAAGGGATGAGAGGTTGTATATGGCTCATTGTGTTGACCAAAGAGGATCTTTTGGCAATACATTTGAACCCTCTGCTTTAAAGCTTGAATATGAACATGCATTTGAACTTTTCAAGGAAGAGGTCTTATATTGAGAAGCCTAGGATTCTGATTTGTTCATGAGGTACCTTCTGCTATTACAGTAGATGCTACACTGAATTTACATTGTTTTGTGTTCTGTATAGTTTAGTTTTAAGAATTTAACCATCTAGATTACTGCCATACCAACTCTATAGAACACAGATGGTCAAACACAAAAAGACATTAAAAACATGTTCTGTAGATGGTAGAGTACACATTGTTTATGTAGAATACAGCAATGTATAATTTGCTAACTGCTACTTTGTGTCTTCCCTAGTAGAACAGAATAATTTATAAATTTATCGGCCATGTTTTCCAATGAATCAAGTGAAATTTTTTTTCTAATGGCTCCTTCTTTGTAGGCATTGAAAGTTAAGTTGAAGATGGAAGAAGAGGAAAGAGCTGGTTTTCTAGAAAAACGGGCAGCATTTAACAACAAAAGAGATGATTTCACAGCCACCCTTGAGCAAATGGAACAATTACTATCACTTTGAGAAGAAAGGGGGTTCATATCTTCAGCTAAGGTCAAACTATAAAAACATTTTCTTAAGTTTTCCTAGGAAAGGACTTCCTTGCTCCCCTAACTAAAATATCTTCAGAAACAAAGTTGGGATAATCCAGGTTTGTACTGAGGGGTGTTCCTGCCTTATAAG
>NW_020954572.1:21867437-21891653 GCF_900497805.2 Vombatus ursinus | reverse complement strand
CCATAGTTCTTTTTCTGGATATGGATAGCCTTTTCTATCACGCATCTTTTGGAGTTGTCTTAGATCCTTGCATTATTGAGAAGAGCGCAATTAGGGTTAGAAATTAGGGTTGGGATAATCCAGGTTTGTACTGAGGGGTGTTCCTGCCTTATAAGCCTATGTTAGCCAAGCAGCCAGGTAAGTGAATCATCTATTGGGGGATAGTTTTAAGATCCAACAAGGAAAGCTGGACCCTTGGACTACCTTGCTGTAGTTACTAAGTAAGCAATACAGCTCTGAGAGCAGAATCAGAAACTGAAACAAGTTAACAAGAACAAGAAGGATCATTTTCAGATTGGGACTGGAAATTTGAAATGTTAAAAAAACAGTATGTAGAGTGGACTAACAGGAAAGAGATGCAGAGTCCCATGTTGTCATAACCCAATTTTAGCCACGGTTTTTTTAGTGAGCTTTTCCTAGTTGGGATTTAAGCATATCTTATGGCATGAACTCTCCCTTATGCTACTTCCTTTCTACTCCCAGCCAAATTTCTGAACTTGAAATGGGTAAACAGAAGGTGTACAGACAGGTGATTAACATCTTCCAGCTTCCACTTGCCCAACTCCAATCTTTTAATGTAGAAGCTACAAGGTCCTGCATAATCCTGACTGTGGTTCCACGATGCTTAAATTGTTTCCTTCTGGCTGCTTGCAATATTTTCTTCTTGATCTGATAATTCTGGAAATTAGCTACAATATTCCTTGGCGTTTTCATTTTGGGATCTCTTTCAGGAGATGAGTGGTGGATTCTTTCAATGACTATTTTACCCTGTGGTTCTAGGACCTCAGGGCAGTTTTCCTTGATAATTTCTTGAAAGATGCTGTATAGGCTCTTTTTTTGATCATGGCTTTCAGGTAGACCAATACTTCTTAAATTCTCTCTCCTGTATCTGTTTCCCAGGTCAGTTGTTTTTCCAGTGAGGTATTTTACACTTTCTTTTATTTTTTCATTTTTTTTTTTTTTTGTCTTTTGGTGAGGCAATCAGGGTTAAGTGACTTGCCCAGGGTCACACAGCTAGTAGGTGTCAAGTGTCTGAGGCTGGATTTGAACTCAGGTCCTCCTGACTCCAAGGCTGGAGCTCTATACGCTCTGCCACCTAGCTGCCCCTTATTTTTTCATTCTTTTGATTTTGTTTGACTGATTCTTGATATCATTAGCTTCCACTTGCCCAACTCTAATTTTTAATGAGTCATTTTCTTCACTTAGCTTTTATACCTCCTTTTCCATTTGGCCAATTATATACTTTTTAAGGAGTCCTTCTCTTCAGTGAGTTTTTGTGTCTCCTTTTCCATTCGGCCAATTCTGCTTTTTAAGGAGTTGTTTTCTTCAGTGGACTTTTTTTTTCCTGTTTGGCCAATTGTATTTTTTTCAGCCAAAGATAAGGTTTATTAGAGATCCACCATATTGGCCAGACTCTTAAGGAATCTAAACATTTGTACCGCTAATGCAAGTGGGCCAGATTTTAAGAATCTGAGCATTGTAATAGAGGCTAGATGGACCTTATATACAGAAGGAGTGTGGGAGGGATCTAGGAGTGACCAAGTAGTGCCAATTGTATTTTTTTTACTATTTTTTCATGATTTTCTTGCATCACTCTCATTTCTCTTCCCAGTTTTTCCTCTACTTCTCTTACTTGCTTCTCAAAATCCTTTTTGAGCTCTTCCATGGCCTGGGACCAATTCACATTTTTCTTGGAGGCTTTGGATGTAGGAGCTTTGACCTTGTTGTCTTCTTCTGGTTATAAACAACATATTATGTTATTATGGTTTTTAATCCACTCTGCTGTCTGCTTCCATTTTATGGGGGAGTTCATCCCATTCTAAGCATTTGTTCCCAATTGTATTTTTTAACAAATTGTTTTCTACAGTCAGTTTTTGTCTTTTTTCCAAGCTGTTGACCCTCTCTTGCATACCTCTCTTATTTGACTTTAAAAATCCTTCGTGAGCTCTTCCAAGAAGGCTTTTTGGGCTTGAGACCAGTTCATATTTCCCTTTGAGGTTTCAGATATAGGTATATCGACAATTTCTGAATTTCTGTTTTGATCTCCCCTGTCCCTATAGAAAGAATCTATGGTCAGTGTCCATTTCTGCTTTTTCCTCATGATGTTTGCCGAATTCCTGTCTTTTAAAGTTGAGCTCTCCTGCTGGAGCATGGGGCACTGTGCCAAGCTTCTTGTGCAGGGGACCAAGGGCCTGGTCGCTGGCTTTGTGTGCTGGGGCCTTAGGTACTGATAGATGGAGGCTGAAGGAGTCTGACGGCTTACCTGGTGCTAAGCTGGGGTCCTACTGGTTGTGTCTTGTGTGTGCTGAGGCCACATGGGGTTTTTCTGCATTTCCCCAGGGCTACACTAAAGTGCAGGAAAGGGGGAGGGGTCTGGCCACTAGGCTGTGCTGAAGCATATAGAGGTCCGTCCAATGGAGGACACCTGTTCTTCCAGGGCTGCAGTGAAGCATGTGGAGGGGGGGTTGACTGCTGGAGGATGCCTGCCCACCTGAAGCTGCACTTCGGAGTGGAAGTCAGCTGCTGGGGGAGGTCTGTCTGCCATGGCTGGACTGAAGCCCAGGGAGATTCAGCTGCTGGAGCCAGTGCACATGATGGTTCTCCCGTCTAGAGTCTGCTGGTTTCCCTGGCTGTGCCAGGGCACACAGCAGAGTCCTCATGTTGGCTGTTGCCTGTTGCACCACCCTGGGGCTCAGGATCTCTGGCTTGCCAGATGCCTCTGGTCCTGGACTGCACTCCCCTTCCACCAAAACAAGAGGGACCTTTCCCTGCTGATCCCCCAAGTCTCCTAGGCTAATAATAATAATAATAATGATGATAATAGTAATAATAATGCTCCTCCCCATTTTTCTGCTAGCTCCACTGTTCCAGGATTTTTCCTGGAGTGATATTTTCTAGGTTTTTAGAGGTCAGTAAAGGAGAGTGAGAGTAAATTACTGCTTACTCAGCCATCTTGGCTCCCAGAAGTTTGTCTCTAGATTTCTTATTAGTATGTGGAATGCCAGGTGTGGGGCCACAAGGCTCAGATTTCTCTTAGTCCTAACCAAGGTAGCCAGTTAGAAAGAAGAGGCCCTTTTGTTGGATCACAGGGTTGGGGTTCTTTGACTAAGCCCTAGTTTTCTACTTTTGAGTCACTCAAGTTGCAAGTCAAGAAATAGGGGCAGTTGCTCAATTCAAACAGTCCCAGCTCTGGGCAGCAGTTCATGCCTTAAGATATTTTCAGGTGCAAGGTACCATGAAAAGGAAAACGGAAGGAGACAGAAAGCAGTAGGTATGCACAATTAAATTCTAAGAGAAGAGTTGCCATATATAATAAATATGCCAAAGAGCCTAGTGTTTCAAGACTGAGTGTCTCTCTTTATTTACACAACCCTTCAGCCTCCATTTGTTTGCGCCCTCAGGTTACTTTCAAATGTTGGGAAAGAGAAGATTGGTCACCTAAATTCACAGCACATAGCCTTTGTTAATCTCTCCAATGTCAACTGGATAGAACTGATCTCTAACTTCTGGATGGCCAGAACCACACAGAGCAGGCTAGGGATAGGAGACTCAGGAATCAAACAGAAGTTTAATTTCAAAGTGAGGGAAATAATTTGCAAGCAAGGAGGGAAATTAGACACATGTGCCAGGGCCTTGCCCCTAGTGGGAGTACCCAAGGCAGTGTGGGAAGATCTCAGTGCTCATACTAATGGTTGTACAATGAGCTGTAGCCCTGACAATGAGGGGTAACAGCAACAGTGAGAAAAGTTTGATTCATAGGAAGGTTTCATTACTGGAACATAGGTAACTAATCTGGTGTTTGGCCAAGCTCAGACAACACCTGGTGCTCATCAAAGCAATGCAATAATCATGTGGTTTTGCCAGAGGGTGAGTGCAAAGGATTGTCGTTACGCCAACCTCAGCGCACAGCTTGCTTGCTGGGCATTAGCTCTGAAAAACAGTGTCTTCTAATATCTTGACAACAATATCTTAGATTTAGAGGCACTCCAGAGGCCAACCCAGTCCAACCCCTCCTTTGTGGTTGTTATTTTTTTTAAATATATTTTTTTTTGGCTAGGCAATGGGATGACTTGCCTAGGGTCACACAGCTAGTAAGTGTTATGTATCTGAGGCTGGATTTGAACTCAGGTCCTCCTGAATCCAGGGCCAGTGCTCTATGTACTGTGCCACCTAGCTGCCCCTTAAATATTCTTTTTTAAAAAAATTATTATTTGTTTTAACATTCTGAGAAAGGAATTTATAATTTTCATATTGATAGATGTGATGTGTGCAATGGGTATGCCAATGGTTTGGTTTTCTCAGGGGGTGGCTCTCTGGCTTGGAGTGATCAGACTGGCAATGCTCAAAGTCTGGGCCTTGGGCGGGGTGAATCAAAGATTGTGGAGCCTGTTCCCTTCACAGAGCTCTGGTTCTGTGCTTGGAGGGTGGTGGTCACAACCCCCAGAGACTTGACTCTGGAATTGTTGTATTGTGGGACTTATGGGTTTCTCATGGGAAACCCAGTGGGAAACCACTAAACAATTGTTTATAATCCACCTTTCCTTTCCCCCTTCTTCCCCAGATATGATTTAGTTATATGGCCTGTACTTTTACTTCAGCTAGGAGAACATTCCTTACTCAGAAACTGATTAGTAAACTACTTGAATGCTGGTGCTTCGATTTCTAGGCCTGCTTTGTGTGGCTCTGGGCATTCTCAGGTTAGAGATTGGCTCAGTAAAAATCCTGTTAACAGTTCCTTTCTTTTTAAATTTTGAGTTCCAAACTCTCTCCTCCCTCCCATGTTTCCCCCACCCACTGAGAAGGCAAGCTAAATGATACCAATTAATTTATACATATGAAATCAAGCAGAGCACATTTCCATATTAGGGATATCATTTAAAAAAAAAAGCAAGAAAAGTACTCTTAAATTTGCCCTCAGAGTTCATCAGTTTTCTCTCTCTGGAGGTGGATAGCATTTTTTCGTCATGAATCTTTTGTGATTGTCTTGGATCATTATATTGATCAGAGTGGCCAAGTCTTTCACAGTTGATCATTATTACAGCATTGCTATTACTGTGCATAACGATCTCCCGATCCTTCTGTCTTTTTTTTTTTTTTTTTTTTGGTGAGGTAATTGAGGTTAAGTGATTTGCCTAGGGTCACACAGCTAGTGAGTGTTATGTGTCTGAGGTTGCATTTGAACTCAGGTCCTCCTGACTCCAGGGTCAGTGCTCTATCCACTGCGCCACCTAGTGGCCCCTCTTCTCATTGTCTTGCCATGTTTTGTTCTGTTTTTTTCCTGAAACCACCTCACTTGTCATTTCTTATAGCACAATAATACTCCATTGTAGTTAATATGCTGCGTCTTGGTCAGCCATTCCCCAACTGATGAATATCCCCTCAATTTTCAATTCTTTGCCACCACAAAAAAAGAGCTACTATAATTATTTTTGTACATGTAGGTCTTTTTCCTTTTTTTTTTGATCTCTTTGGGGTATAGACCTAGTGGTGGTATTGCTGGGTCAGGGGGTATGCTCAATTTTATAGCCCTTTGGGCACAGTTCTCTGGAATGGTTGGATGAGTTCACAACTCCACCAACAATTTATTAGTGTACCTATTTTTCCGATCCTTCAGCATTTGTCATTTTTGATAGGTATTGATGGGGTGCTTGGTGCTTGTGTTTGGGTGCTTGTGCTTGTACTTGGACCCCAGTTTCTCTCTAGTCTCAGAAATACTGCCTCTGACAATCACTCCTCAGTCCAAGGACGCTGTGCCTAGCAATTACTCATGTGTGGGCCTCAGCATGACTCTTATCTCTCTCCCTGGTGCAGCTCCACAAAGCTGGGTGAGAGAGTGCTGGGCTGCTCAGGCCCCAGCCCTCAGATCATGTCTCTGGAAGCCTCCCAATTTCTTAGTAAGTTTCTGTCTTGTGAGAAAGCTTTCCCTTGTTGCAGAGCATTCTCTCATCAAGACAGAAGGAGAGGGGTGCCTTGCCCAGCCCAAAGAGTTTTGTCCTTGGCCAGCCCAAGGACTCTTCCTCCTGCCAGACTCCAAAGATCCATACTTCTGTCATCTCCCTCCCTGTCCGGTATACTCGCTGTACTTTCTCATTTCATTCCAGATGACCCTGTCCTGTACACCAGTCTTTGAGGGGTCTCAACCTCTCAGACCACAACAGTATGAGGTGGTATTTCAGAGTTGTTTTAATCTGTACTTCTCTAATCAATAGTAATTTAGAGCATTTTTTCACATGACTATAAATACCTTTGATTTCTTCTGAAAATTGTCAGTTCATATCCTTTGATGCAGCTGGGTCCTGCAGTGAATAGAGTGCTGGGCCTGAAGTCAGGAAGACTCATTTTTTTTAGTTCAAATCCGGCCTCAGACACTTACTAGCCATGAGACCCTGGGAAAGTAACCCGGTGCCTCATCTGTAAAATGCACTAGAGAGAGAAATAGCAAACCACTCCAGTATCTTTGCCAAGAAAACCCCAAATACAGTCACAAAGAGTTGTACACAATTGAAAACAACTAAACAACAACACACGCACGTATGTATATATACATATATACACACTCAAGATATTATTTCAATAGTATGATTATCTTTGTTCTTTGTTGCTAATAATTTAATGAGATAACTGGCATGAATATGGATTCTGGATTATCTTTCTATCTGACTTTTTACCTCCTTAATTTTCTACCCTTTCCCAACCTTAAGAAATTGAACTTTATGCCAAAATCTGTGAAGGACTTTGGCAACCAAGAAATGCAATTAATAGGGATTAATAGCAACAGTACAAGATGCTAGATATAGAGTTGGAATGGATCCCTAAGCTGTAAGGGATGTCAAAAGTCATCAAGTCCAAGCCCTTTTATTTTACAGATGAGAAAAGTGAGGCCCAGAGAGCTTAAGTTATAACCTTGACTAGGCTCACATAGGTAGCAAGCAGCAAATGCTCAAAGGCAGGATTTGTATGAGGATAATAAGTAACAGAATGAGGATTTGAACTTGGGTCATATGACTCCAAGTTTGGTACTCTTTCCATTGTACCACTTTTATATAACTTTAGCATAGTTCTTAACTTTTTTTGGGTCATAGACCCCTTTGGCAGTCTGATGAAGCCTATGGACCCTTTCTCAGAATGATGCTAAAATAACTGAACAGCAACATATCCTTTGACCATTTAGCAATTGGGAAATGGCTGTTATTTTTTATAAATTTGACTCCATTCCCTATGTATTTGAGAAATGAAGTCTTTATCAGAGAAATTTGCTGCAAAATTTTTTGATATTATTCTATTTTCTATGGTACATTTTAGCAAAATGTAGTTTCTCCGATTATCTCTTTTAATTAGGTCTGGTTTTCCTTTTGCTTTGTCTGAGATCATTATTGTTACCCCTGTCTTTTTTTACTTCAGCTGAAGTAAAGTAAAACAGAGATACTGCTCCGGTCCTTTATTTTAACTCTGTGTGTATCTTTCTGTTTAAGCATGGCTGTTGTAAACAGACTGTATATTTCTCTCCATCCTATTTTCTTCTGTTTATTCTCTCTCTCTTTTTACTCTGTCCCTCCTCAAAAGGCTGTTTTGCTTCTGACTACCACCTCCCTTAATCTGCCCTCCCTTTTATCATCTTCCCCACCAGCATGACTCTATCCCTTTCCCCTTTTATTTCTCTATTGGGTAAGATAAATTTCTGTACCCACCTGAGTGTGTGTGTGTGTGTGTGTGTGTGTGTGTATGTGTGTGTGTGAGTGTGTGTGTGTGTATGTCTTTCCTTTCTTCTTTGAATTCACTCCAATGAGAGCAAGGTTCAAGCATTTTCAACTCCTCTGTAAAAGCTCTTCTTTACAATCCTCATTTATGGGAAAAAGTTTTCCCCATTCTGCCTCTCCTTTCCCCCTTTTCCCAGTTCATCTTCTTTCTTACCCCTTCATTTTATTTGAGATCATGCCAACATAATCAACTCATACTTGTGCCCTCTGTCCATGTAGACTCTTTCTAACTGCCCTAAGTTCTTAGGAGTTACGTATATCATCTTCCCATAGAGAAATATAAACAGTTTAGCTTTATTGAGTATCTTATGATTATTCTTTCATTTTTACCTTTTTATGTTTCTCTTGAGTCAACAGAAGTTCGAATGTCAAATTTTCTATTCAGTCTTTTCATCAGGAATGCTGGAAAGTCCTCTGTTTCATTAAATATCTATTTTTTTCTCCCAGAGGATAATATATCATTTTTTTTCTTTAGGCAATTGGGATTAAATGACTTGCCCAGGTTAAATGACAGCTAGTAAATGTCGCCACCTCACTGCCTCCAGATGATATATCATTTTGTTACGTAGATTATTCTTGGTTGTAATCCTAGCCCCTTTGCCTTTTGGAATATCATATTCCAAGTCCTCCACTGCTTTAACGTGGAAGCTGCTAAATCTTATGTGATCCTGACTGTGGTTCCATGATATTTGAATTGTTTTTTTCTGGCTGCTTGCGATAGTTTCTCTTTGACCTGGGAGCTCTGGAATTTGGCTATAATATTCCTGGGAGTTTTCATTTTGGGATTTTTTTCAGGAGGTAATTGGTAGAGTCTTTCAATTTCTGTTTTACTCTCTGGATCTAAGACATCAGGGAAGTTTTCCTTAATTTTTTGAAATGCGATGTCTAGGCTCTTTTTTTGATCATAGCATTCAGGTAGTCTAATAATTCTTAAATTATCTCTCTGTCCTCAATCTATTTTCCAGGTTGGTTGTTTTTCCAATGAGATATTTCATATTTTTTCCTATATTTTCATTCTTTTGACTTTGATTTATTGTTTCTTGATGTCTCATGGGGTCATTAGCTTCCACTTGCCCAATTCTAATTTTTAAGGCACTATTTTCTTCAGTGAGTTTTGTACCTCTTTTTCTTTATAGCCAATTCTGCTTTTTAAGGAGTTCTTTTCTTCAGTGAATTTCTGTGCCTCTTTTGTCATTTGGCCAATTTTGTTTTTTAAGGTGTTTTCTTCAGTATTTCTTTTGTACCTCTTTTGCCAAGTTTTTAATTCTCTTTTCATAATTTTCTTGCATCACTCTTATTTCTTTTCCCAATTTTTCCTCTATCAATCTAATCTCTTTCTTTAACATTTCCAGGAATTCTTTTTAGGTTTGGGTCCAATTAGTATTTTTTGAGGCTTTGTAGCTATTTTCACATTGTTGTCTTCTTCTGAGTTTGGTCTTCTCTGCCACCATAGTAGCTTTTTATGGTAAATTTTTTGTTGTTGTTGTATATTCATTTTTCCAACTTATTTCTTGTCTTTGAACTTAAAATTTGGCTCTGCTCATCTGGGGATGGAAAGACACTGTGCTAAGTTTCAGGCTTTTTCATTCTGCTGTTTTCAGAAGAGTTTGAGCTCAGGGGAGGAAAGAAGGAAGTTTGCAAGTTTTCAGTTCTTCCAAGGTAGTGTGATCCAAGGAGAGGTGTAGTCACTGCTGTCCTGGTTTGCACTCTCATCTTTACCCAGGAAGGGTCCCTGCTTCCCTGCAGCTAACACTGTTGATACTGGAACTGTGACCAGCTCCCTTGCTCTCCTGCAGCCACAAGTGCTAATGCTCCTCTCAGCCTATGGACTATCTCTTACTCATTTCTGTCGCCCTTCTGCCTAATCAATACCTTAAACATCAATATTCTTGGAAGTCTCTTGGCTAATTGTCAGTGTTCTGAGGGGAGAGGGAAGCAATGATTTAAGCCAGGGTGCTCTGATCCCCTAAATGACTGAAAGGGGGCTTTTAGTCTTTAAAAAAAACAAAAAAAACTAATCGAACCCATTAGCAATGTGTTGCAATCTTTTTGGCCCCCCATCTCTGGGCAGCCATCTCACTTCTACTGTCCTAACAGTAGCTTCTCATGAAAGCAGGTGACGTTTATCTTCTGCCCATGAAACTAGCAATACATGCATATTAGGCACTTGTTTAATTTTTGTCCGGCACTACTACTACAATTCTTTGGTGATATGATGGATAGAGTGCTGGGGCTGGAGTCAGGAAGACCTGATTTCAAATCTGGCCTCAAACACTTACTAGCTGTATGACCTGGACAAGTTACTCAACCTCAGTCTTCCTCAATTTCCTCACCTGTAAAATGAAGAAAACCGTAACACCTACCTCCAAAGATTGTTGGGAAGATAAATTTAGGTAATATTTGTAAAGTACTTAATACAGTGCCTGGCAAATAGTAGGTGCTATCTAAATGCTAACTATTGTTGTTATTAATACAGATAATAGTAATTTAAAAAGCTAAATGAGAGCCCATCTCTGCTCTCTTGCGCTTCCAATCCCATTTTAGGTTGCCATTTTGTTACTTTCTTGGCTTCAGTATCCATTGTGTTCTCATTTTACCTGTTGTAAAAAGAATGGGGCATGAGAAGGTGACACACCCCCACTCCCCACCCACCATGCCTAAACTGTGAGGTCTAGAGGGGCCAGTTTTTCCTGGGGATGTTGCTGAAGAATTGTTTTTATTTTCTTTGAGGGCCGATTAGCTTTAGCTTTAAGAAGACTAATCCTGGTAGAGGTGAAGATGCGAGATTAGGCCACCGCCCACTGTGGGCACTTCGTGCCTTGGCGGGGGTGGGTGGGGGGGGAGGCCCTAACCCCTCAAGACAGGCCGCTGATTGGCTTTAAGACAGCTCTTGTAGGGGAGGCTGTCATTCGGAGCACCTGGACGCTGATAGGCTGCTGGGTACTCCACCCCCTCGCTGATTGGACAGAAGCAGAGACGCTCGTGGATTGGTGGAGTTGCTCGGAGTGGCCCAGGCCGAAAGGCAAAAGTCGGGTTTGGGAGCAGTGATGGCGCTTGCAGCTTGGCTGGGTTGTGCCCGCCTGCCTTGGTGGAGAGTGCGGCCGCCCGCGCCCTTCGCCACGCGGCGGGGCTATTCTACGATGCCTGTGGATGACACGATAAACGGACTGAACGAAGAGCAAAAACAGGTAGCAAAAGTGTTCCCCCGCACCCCCCCCACAGTCTCCCTTCTCCACCCTCCGCCGCCCACAGGAGCTCAGACTCCCTCAGCTTTGCAAGTGCCAGGCGGCCCAAGGTAGACGGACGAGCCCTGGCCTCCCCCTCTTAGGGTCTGGGTCCGAGCAATGAGTGGAGCGCCTCGTGCGTCGGGGCCTCCCAGGGAGCGACCCCAGCAGAGCCTCGGGCCCCCGGGCTCGGGTGATTCCCGAGCTGGACGTCCGGGACCCCGGACGCAGGTGACCCCCAAGCACGCTGTAAGCGGCCCCCGGCGGTGCCTGGGGACTTTAAGGGGCCACCGGGGCTTTGCCCGGGAAACTTCCAGTCCGGCCAGTGTTGTAACGTTAATATTAATAGACATTCTTGTAGGAAAAGGACGTCATACGAGGGCATTCCGAGGACATATGGATGTTCCCTTGGGGATTTGGCTGTGGTGCTCTCCGGTCATTATGGACTGACAGTGTTTCTTATGGCTTTCCTTTATGTAGAGCCTGGTTCTATTGCCCAAAGCTCCCTCTTTTCTGATACCTTCCAAGGCCCCAGAGTCCCCAGCTGTGAGCAGAATTTCAGTAATGGTTGACTATGAATTTGACCGAGATTGAGAATTTAGAGGGACTTCAGGGTTTAATGGACAGTTTGGTGGCACAGTGGATAGAGTGGGGTCTGGAGTCAGGTCCTGAGATCAAATGTGGGCTCAGACACTTACTTACTGTGTGACCTTGGGCAAGTCACTTAACGCTGTTTGCTTCAGTTTCCTCATCTGTAGAATGAGCTGGAGAAGAAAATGGCAAGCCACTCCAGTATTTTTGCCAAGAAAACTCCAAATGGGGTCACTGAGAAGCAGACACAACTGAACAAGAGGGTTTAATCTGTTTTTCATTCTGTAGTCCCAACTGCACCAGAATCATCTCAAACAGCTTTCCTTTCCAAAAGTGCTGCCTTGAAATCAGGGGACCAGTTCAAATCTAGCCTCAATCATTTACTAGTGTCATAACCCCGGGCAAATAAGACATTTAACCTCTCAACCTGCGTTTCCTCATCTTTAAAATGAGAGGGTTGGACTCTATTCTGGCCTAAGGTCCCTTCTGGCTCTGGATGTATGGTCCTGTCTATGAGTGTTACCACTCTGACTGTGTGTGACCTTTGGGCAGAGGGTATCTGGGACTCCAGACCAACTCTAGATCACACCCAGTAAGTAGGCCATCTGAGTTGGCTATTATGGCAAACTAGGGAGAGAAGTGAGAGGGGCTCTTCACTTATTATTACCTTTATGGTCTTGGGCAGATAACTTCACTTCTCTTTCCTTAAATGTAAATAAGGGGATTGGACTTGATCACCTTTAAGATCCCTTTCTGTTTCTAATCTCTGTCTGATTCTCTGATCCTCTTGACAGTTCTGGGGCCAATTTAGAGATTCTGTTCTCCTATGGAATGACATTTCATTTCTAGGTCCACAACTCAGCATCTGTTTTGATGTCCCTCTTCAAGCTGAGGTTGGTTCTTTCAGTATGCCTTAGTGGGGTCACTAGCCTCCAGATGAGGAGAATGTGGAAAGAATTTGTACCCTACAGTGAGTGGTCTCTTCAGCAATGCTTACTCATCTTGTTCTCCCCTCCCTTCTTGTTTCCCAGCTTCGACAGACCATGTTCAAATTTCTTCAGCAACATTTAGCTCCAAAGGCCCATGAAATTGATCAGACCAACGAGTTCAAGGACCTTCGGGTAAGTCCAGAGTTTTGTATTACCGGCATCAAGAAGATATCCTCACATCCTCTCAGAGGAAGACCTGGGAGGAAGAAGCAAAGTGTGCTGTGCTCCAGGAGTTGGGATGGTTAGGAACCCACATAACTGCTTATGAAGATTAATTTGTTTGTATTGGCCACTTTGCTAAAACCTACCCAGTAATAATAGGTCCTTTCTCTAAGTGGCCTGGAATTGAGTGTTTGGGTTCTGTGCAATTGCTTTATATGTCAGATACCGGTCGCTTGGTTTTGCAGTTCCTTTTCTATTTGTAGGAATTCTGGAAGCAACTGGGGAACCTTGGAGTGTTGGGCATCACAGCCCCTGGTGAGTCTGGCCCCTGAAGGAAACAGATTTTCCTACTGTCTTTATGCCCAGTATTCCCAGAAGGAGTGGGAAGAGCAGTGTTTATTGATAATACAAGAGATTTTTCTCTTCATCTTCCCCAGCTCTGTCCTGTGTCCTCAACTTCTTGCCTGCCCCTGCTCAGGGAATTTTCTTCTCTTTTTGCCTAGGATCTTCCTCCATCCTCTTCAGCTAAAGGGTCAATATGATCACCAGCTGGTCTGTTGATTAACTCCCAACCTCCTATGGTGGCCTCCCAGTACCTTCCTTCATTCTTGTGTCTGGACTTGGGAGTAGTTTTGACTTCTGAGAGCTTGAAGTAGCCAGGGGTACATAAGATCTGTCCTCCCTCGTCCTCCCCCTCATCTTCATCTCGGGCTAGACTTAATCAGAGTCCAGGCAATGAATGGATAGTACTGAATTCAGGCTCTGATGAGGATATGGGGACTCAGAGATTCCCAAACTTATTTGACCTACCGCCGTCTTTTAAAAAAAAAATTACTCAGTGCCCCCAGAAATCTATTTTCTTTAACCTTTTAATGATTTTTTAAAAAATTTATTTCAAAAAAATATAAAATATTTTTTAAATGGTACATCTTAAATTTAATATTTCATTGTAAATTTGTGGGGGTTTTCCTGTATTGAAATTTTGATGATGCAATATTACATCATGTAATCATGTAGTATCGTACTGTAAACAAGTTATTACTGGAACATATTCCTGCTTCCCAACAATTCATAACAAAGTCCTCTGCCAACACTTGCTTCTTAACAAGGACCTGTTGGCAGAGTTGACTACTGATTGGTTTTAACTTTCATTTTGTGTGTTTATTTGGAAAATAATGTAATCGCTATGATTTTAACTCTGTGACACAATGGATGAAGCACGTACGAACAGTTTTTCAAAATTTTCTTCTCTTTCCCTATGCTTCCATAGCTCCTTTATTTTTATTCAGTGCCTCCCAGTTATACCCGAGGCTACCGCTGTTCACTGGATCATTGCAGTGTCACCCATTTTGGGAACCTCTGTGGGGACTGAATCTAGAAATGAAACCCAGCTAACTTAGCAAAATCAATCTTCTCCATCCCCCCATTGCTCCCACCCCTCCAAAGACTAAAAGACCTTGTGTTAGATTTCTGCCCAGGGGACTTGATTCTCAATGGCCAGAGAAGGATGAGATCTGGTGGCTGCTTTAGTATCCTAGCATTGCTTCTTCATTTGACGACAGTCCAACCAACAGCTTTTTTGCTTGAGTATGTCAGATCCAGTGTATAATTTTGCCATTTGGCCTTGAGATCCACTTGGCAGCAGGAAGGTTGTCTTTTGCTATTACTGACATGAGAAATCAGAGGGCGGAGCCAGGGTGGTGGAGTAATAGCAGTGACTTGCTTAAACTCTCCCCCAGACACCTCAAAATACCTGTAAAAATGACTCTAAACAAATTCTAAAGCAGCAGAGCCCACGAAAAGACAGAGTAAAACAAATTTCCAGCCCAAGACAACCTGGATGGTTGATTGGAAAGGTATATCGCGCCAGGCAGGGAGAGGATATGAGAAATCCATAGGCCTGTACTGTTGGCCTATGCTTGTTCCTTTACTGAGCCTCATCTCTCACAAAGAGCTTGAGTGTGGTGGGAGCTCAGTTTTATTCATTTAACAAACAAGTTTCCACTATGTCAAAAGCACTGTGGGGAAGTAGAACAGAGATGAATGACTTTACCTTTCTTTAAGGAGATTATAATTAATGAGGAGAGGAAAGACCTGCAAGTTACTGTAAGTGTCTTGGGAGAACAACAACGTGCCTTCGAAGTCACTTAACCTCTCCAGGCCTCAGTTTCCTCGTCTGTAAAATGAAGTGTGGGACTGGATAGTCTCTACAATCCTTTCTAAGACTGTCATCCAGTATCCTATTATTATTTCTGTCTGGGCTGATCAGGCAGAGCCTTCTAAAGGATGTAACTTCTGAGTTGAGTCTGGTAGAGCAGAGATGGAGGAGGGTTGACATTCCTGACAGAGGGAATAGCATGGCAGAGACATAGAGAGAGGGAAATGTGTGGGAACAGCATGTGGTTTAATTATCAGCCAGGGTTCTTTGTGGAGAGCTCCTAGGTCAAATTGGAGAAGGAGGAGAGGGAATGAAGAAGGAGGAGATTGTAATGACATCTATCCCAAAAACTTTGAGCCTGGTCAGGGAAGGAACATGGCGTGGGGGGGCGGTAGGGAGGAGGTTGACTTGAGTGTGGTAGGTATGAAGCCCAGTTACTCTTTCTGAAAGATAGGAGAGTTCCCACTTCCCACCTCTGCCTGGAATAGCCTAATCCAAGACTTTGAGACCAGGAATGTCACCACCCCAGTACAAAAATCTGCTTTGTCTTGCTATTTACCTGAGGATTTGTGAAGCCCCTATATCTTAATGCTCTTTGGCCTTGGGTGCAGAAGGCATTCCTTTTGCTTAGTTCTCTATGTGCCCAAAGAATGAGAGGTGCATTTAACTGGAGTGGTGAGCCAAAGGTAAATTCTCAGTCCTGGGCAAGCCCAAGAATTAGGGCATAGGCAGAAGCAGGCTTTGGTGTGCTGCTGTCCTTTGACATTCTTCTTGAAATGCTCTTGCCCAGTGGCTGGAGCAGTGCTTTTGTCCTGGTAGGTGATTTAAAAATGTTGAATGAACATACTCTTATCTCCCTTCCATGGCAAATATGCTTTGTCACAACAAGGAGTTCTCCTAATGATCTAAACTTAACTAAAGGAATGGAAAAAAAAAGCCATTGACTTCTAAATAAGAGTGCTAGTTTTCCACCAGTCACCATAGAGAATATGTTGTGTCAAAAAGTGTTTGATTTTTAATGTGAGTTAGAACTTAATAAAAATACACCTGTAGAGTTGGGGGATCCTTGAAAAGATAGCTGACTTTGAGCCCTCTTGCCTAAAATAGCTTGGCAAATTTCCTAGCTACCACAGTGCACCAGCCTTGTTTTGGTTTATTTTCAGTTCAAATGGCATGACAGTTTTACTCCCTGAAAGACCCTAACATGGCCTTCCCCAAGAACTACTCTGCTTTTTGTACATAGCTCTACTCATTTTTTTTATCTTTTCATCTCAGACTCTTCCTACCAAAAATATGTCATCTGTGTCACCAGCCCAGTTTCCGATCCTCTAGGTTTATAAGTCTGTGCCAAGAAAACCTGTCACTTAGAGCCTATCTACCTTTGACCCCTTACCAGCATCTCTCGTACCAACATCGCAAAAACCCCTTTCTTGTCTAAATTCCATACCTCCAAACTTAATTATTATTTGAATTGGCTGACAACCTGGTATTTCTTCCTCTTTTTTCTGAAGTGATAGATATGGCCTGAGATACTATTTGTAATTGCCTTCTAGGCATCACCTTGATAGGAAAGGAAAGACGAACAGAACCAGTTTGATAAGTTTTCAGGTATAGTCCAGAACCATCCTGTAGACTAGATTGAAAATTGTAAGTGTTGAAGGGACTGTGGGAAAACAGGTACATTAATTCACAGTTCATGGAAGTGTAAATTGGTCTTGCCATTCTGGAAGGCAATTTAGAACTATACTCAAAAAGTTGTTTAACTGTAAACACTTTTTGACCCTGTGATATCACTATTGGGCCTATACCCCAAAAAAGTCAAAGAAAGAAGAGGGACCCATATGTACACAAATAGTTATAGCAACTCTTTTTACTAAGAGTACCCATCAGTTGAGGAATGTGATAGAATACTATTGTACTATAAAAAATGATGAAGGGGATAGTTTCTGAGGAACTTGGTTAGACTTGTATGAACTGATACAGAGCAAAGTAAGCAGAACCAGAAGAATAATTTATACAATAACAACATTCTAAAGAGAAAGAACTTTGAAAGACTTTAGAACTCTGATCAATGCAATGACCAACAACTGTTCCAGAGAACATGTACCCACCTCCTGACAGAATTGATTAAATCTGCATTAAATTTTTTGGACATGGCCAATGTGGGAATTTCTTTTGCTTGACTATGCATATTTGTTACAATGATTTTGTTTTTGTTTTTGTTTTTTCCAATGGGGAGGGAAGACAAAGGGAGAGAAAATAGATTTTTGTTGTTGTTTTTATTTTTTTTTGCACTTAATAGTATTTTTTTTTCAATTACACGTAAAGATAGTTTTTAACATTCATTTTTGTAAGATTTTGAGTCCCAAATTTTTCTCCCTCCCCTCTCCCTAAGACAGCAGGCAATCTGATATAGGCTATACATGTACAATCATGTTAAACGTATTTCCACGTTAATCATGTTGTGAAAGAAGGATCAGAACAAAAGGAAAAAACTACAGGAAAGAAGAAACAAAAAAAAAGTTGAAATAGCATGCTGTGATCTACATTCAGACTCCGTAGTTCTTTCTCTGGATAGCATTTTCCATTACAAGTCTTTTGGAATTGTCTCCAGCCATTGCATTTCTGAGAAGAGCCAAGTTGATCATCGCACAGTGTTGCTGTTATTATGTACAATGTTCTCCTGGTTCTGTTCATTTCACTTAGCATAAATTCATGTAAGTCTTTCCAGGTGAGAAAATAGATTTTTAAAAAAGAACAGACCATGCTGGACACAAATTGGAAGTTCCTACTTTTGTAATCCTAAAGGAAATAGGCCAGTGGGCCTCGCATACTAAAACAAAACTGCAGGTTAGGATACCTTGGCTTGAAGAGACAAGACTTATATAGCAGAACTGAAATGTTGAAAATGCCAACCAGATTAAATTTCTTCCTTTGAAAATGGAACGCTGTAGCCAAATAGCATTAGTGTGACATTGCACACCGTGAAACTCTTCTTTGCTAGGGTGCATTTTGGTAAGATTAATTTACTTTGTTATTATTTTAAATGCATTTCCATTTTTAAATGGATAATTGTAAGTGAGAAATTTTTTCTTTTTAAAGACACTTTTTCAAATGAATTTTTTTTCAGTTACTGTATATGAACCAAGAAAGATAACTTAGTTTTAGGTTGTTTTTTTTTTGTGAATGGATTTTCAGTATTTCTTTTGCAGTTTAATATCTCGACGTTACAGGAATATTTTAACTCACTAACTACAGACAGACTGGAATTATTTTTTTTAAACTCTTTACTTAAGGTAGAATATTAATAGGTAGGATCAAAACAGTGAAACAGTGTGTTAGCTTTTTCTCAAAAGCTCAAATGTTTTTTGTACATGTGCAGATTTTAAGTTCTCAAAATAAATGCCTTTAAAGATGAAGAAAAAAAAAAGACATAACAAATTAGCCAACTGTACCACCCACCCTGTCTTGGCTTTCCCATTGAGAAAAGGCCACTTTTCTCTAGGGTTGGAGGAGACAGGTAGGTTTAAATGGCTGAGGTTTTCTTAGTGTACACTAAAACAGAATATCTTTATTTCTCTCTTTTAAAAAATTTTTAAATGTTATTCCAAGAATAAGTAAACAAGTATAATGGACATTGTTTTAACTACTATGAAACTAAACTCATATAATAAATTAAGCTTCACTATATATTCACAATAAGGTCATTACTAACAGAAACAAATATTTTCCTTAAGTCACAATATGAAAGATCCTTGAATTTAGGCAATCATGTTTCACTTTTTTGGTGGGGGTTGGCTAAGTCTATTTTAGATTTTTATATATTGCTTTTGTTTTTATAGCACTTTAATTTTTGGTTATATACCTCCTCACTCTCCTATCCGTTGAGTCATCTCTTCTAACAAAGACTGAAAAGAAATGGGGGTGGGGGGGAAAGCCAGTTAAACAAAACTGGCCAACCCTTTAGTCAAATCTGAAAGCATAGAGTCCTCTACCTCTTTAAGAAAGGGAGGTACATTTTCTCATTTCTTCTCTGGGCTGGCTGGTTGAGTTTAAAAGTAAGTTATTTGAAAACCCTATTGTGCTAACTAAACTCTAATTTCACCTGACTTGAAATACTCATCACTAGAATCACTAATGGGTTAAATATTGAGGCATTATTACCAGGTGATGCTTTTCTCCCTCCCTTCCACCGGCATCTAATCTAATGCTTCAGTATGACATGTAGATGATCCTGGGTTATTGGAGGCTTTGCCAGATCCCAGCAGGTAGAAAAGACTTTTTAAGAATGGTCTCAATGACAGGCTGCCAGAGAACCCAAAAGCCAAGGGCTTGTGGTTACACAGAAGTCTCATACCTATATAGCATACAAATTTTCTTTCTGGGATTTAATGTTTTTAATGCTCTTTTCTTTATTTATGTCGTAGTCACTTCCAGTGGCTTCCCACCATTAAAAGAACCTTCCAGTGCTCCAAATAAGTACAGTCAAGCAAAACAAATTAACACATTGACCGTGTCTGAAAATGTATCAGTCACAGTGTTTTTCTCCTAAAGAATTCAAAGCAGTTGTATTTTTATGGCTGCCATTATTTTATCTTTGCTGTCTCTTCTTCCTCCTCCTCCTCCTCCTCCTGTCCTCCCCTCCCCCCAGCTCAATATGGTGGCTCAGGCCTGGGCTTTCTGGACCACGTGGTAGTAATGGAGGAGATATCCCGAGCCTCTGCATCTGTGGGACTCAGTTATGGAGCCCACTCCAATCTCTGTGTCAATCAGCTTGTACGAAATGGAAATGAAGCCCAAAAGGAGAAATACCTCCCCAAGGTAAAGATGTGTGGCAGGAGTGTGTGCAGCAGGGTAGGGTGTACTGATGTGGCCCTTGGGAATAACCTATCATTCAGCAACCTCCCCTGATGATTTGGTCCAATGACAGTTTAATAACCATTCTGTCCTGGACTTGATATGGTTGGAATAAAACTCCACATTCCAGAGCAGATCTGTTGATAGTGTCGATATGTGAGGTCTTATGGAAACAGACATATTGGCATGATTCATCAGACCTTTAGGGACAAGGCAGAGGCTCTCTCTAGTTCTTGAGAAACAAACCTTTCTTTTCCTCGGCCCTCACCAGTGCTCAGATCCAAAAGGAAGATGTTCAGGGGTGAAATCCAAAGAAGCCACAAAGAAAGCGTCAGGACTTTGGTACAATGGGTAGCTGCTGGAAGAGCCCCACATTTCCTCATGATGGTTTTGTGATGTCTCTCATAGCTCATCAATGGGGAACACATTGGAGCCTTGGCCATGAGTGAGCACAATGCTGGTTCTGATGTTGTGTCCATGAAGCTGAAAGCTGAAAAGAAAGGTATGATGGCTCTTAGCTTCAACCCTGGGCAACTGGCAACCATGACAGGATCAAGGGAAGACTTTGGGCCAGGGTGGATGGTGGGGAGAAAGTGGCATATTAAAAGAGTAGCATTTGGGCTCCACATAAATGTTCTAGTTATGTTCCTTGGACCAGGGAATGTCCTACTTTTAAAAGGATCTACATTCTCTGATGGGTTAAGATGGAAACAAGGGATCTGGGCTGACTAGCCAGAACTACATCTCCTTAGGGGATTACTACATCCTGAATGGCACAAAGTTTTGGATCACCAACGGACCAGATGCTGATGTCCTCATTATCTATGCCAAGACAGATATGTCTGCTGTGCCAGTTTCTCGAGGCATCACAGCCTTCATTGTGGAGAAGGTGAGCAGGGGCAAGTATGCATCCCAGAGTGGGGATGTGTTTCCTCATGGCACTAAAGTCAAGAGACTGATTTTACTGCCAAAATACTATTCTTTGCCAACTCTGACCCTGATAGCCTCCTCCTTCTTAATACCTTCTGGCATCATATTACATTATAGGTCAAGTCTAAGATTCTTTAAATTTAGCTACCTCATTTCCTATGTCTCTTCCTGTGCCTCTGGACTAACCTCTCTACCTATCTCAAATAAATTTGCTTCTGATCACTTTACACCTGTCTTTAAACTTTGTCCAGCACTACACCCCACACTTAGAATTCCCACTTGCTACACAAAACTGTCTCCTCTCAAGCAGCATTTGAAATGCTATCCTTTCTTTGAAGCCTTTTCTTAATTAATGGAAAGAAACAGTTCATTCTCCCTTGACCCTCCTATCAAAAAAATGTAATTCCCAAAGTTTCTTCACCTAAAACCCAATGTTACTATACTATATAGCATTCTCTTGTCTTTTTGTCCATTTATCTCCATCTGTATCAATGTGTGTTAAGCTCCAAGACGGCAGGGACTGTGTCTGGAGTTTTACTTGTATATAACCCCTCATCCAGTCCCACGTAAGGTGAAAAGCTCAATTAAAATGTTTTGTGTTGCTGGCCAAAGACCAGCCTCTCTTTTTTCCCCATCTTCTCCTCCATTAGGAATTTGGAGGACTTGAGTGGAATTCACAGGGAGCTATATGCTAGAATGAGATCCCCAAGCATGAGGCTCAGCAGTTTCTGCATTACCAGAGTACAGAATCACCATTTCTCATTTAATGTGGTATTAATTGGATCTAATTGGTCTCTGTATTTGCTCTCTGCCTTCTTGTGAGGATCTTTGATCCTTTCTAAGGATCCAGCCTAGGAGCATTTCTTATTCCTCCACACAGGGCATGCCTGGATTTAGCACGTCCCAGAAACTAGACAAGCTGGGAATGAGGGGCTCTAACACCTGTGAGCTGATCTTTGAAAACTGCAAGGTGCCTGGTGAGTATCCTTGAGCATGATCCCTGGTTCCAGCCATTCCACCCAGAGATGGTAGGAGGAGAGGAAGAGGATCTTGTGGATCACCATGTCCAACCCTCTCATTTTACTGTCAAGAAAACAGGCCCAGAAGTTTAATGACTTGCCCAAGGTCACACAAGCATCGGAGCCAGGTTTTAGGCCCAGCTCCTCTGACTTAAAATCCATGTTTTTTTCCCATTACACCGTGGTTCCTCCCATTCTTCTAACCCATTCTTCCTTGAAAAGTCCTGTTAGACTGTCCATCAAGAATCTGTAGTTAGGCCCTTAATCATGGGTAATATTAGGAAGATGTCACTCCTGACCAGGTAGTTTTAGGGCAGTCATGCCCACACATTAGAGTCTGAGGGGATAAATTATAATCCTTATGCAGAGAAATAGGCTAGGTCTCTGGTTCATGTTAATCTTGACAGAGAACTAGTATATGGGACACAAAAACAGAGTCTGTACTGAGCCAATAATTCCCTACTGAGTACACGGAATCCTTGTCTAAACTGACAACTTGAATTATTCACTGGCAAGGGTGAAAAACAGAACAGAACTGTCAGTGTAGACCCAGTGGGAAGATGCTAATTTACCATCTGAATTCTTCCTCTCTGATCAAACAGAGCATCTGTGATAAGGTGACAGTCTAAGGAGGGCTAGTGCCAGTCTGATCATCCCATGGTCCAGGTGACATTACTGTTAAGTTCTGAATTAAATTTCCCACCCAGACTATGTGCCTCACAAAATACTGCTTTTGTCCCAAGGCAATAATTATGTGGATGGATCAGTGTTTGTCCACTGATTTTTTTTTTTAAAGAGCTCAAAGCTCAACTCACTGAAGTGTATCATTTCTGTAAACTCAGGACACTAAAGGCCATTTATATTAATGGAACAGTCATATTGTCCCCAATATCCAGAAAAATTTTCAGCAAAGTCCCTGTGTCACTGAGCATAAGGTGAGTGGCTTCTAGGGCCTAAAACTTGCCTTCCCCTTTCTGTGACCCTGGAGTGGTTCAGAATGATGATTCTATGATAGGACTGAAAGAGAACTAGAGATCACAGTCCAGCCCCTTCATTTTACAAAGAAATAGAGACTCAGAGCTGTGAAATGTTGTTCGTGTAACTGATAAGTGTCAGAGCCACAGTCATAAGCCAAGGATTCTGGGTCCTGACCCAGTGCTCTTTCTATCACACTAGAAATCCTATGGAATTTTCCAGAAGGAGATTCGACCAAGTTCACAAGTCCCTAAGATCTTCCTATTCTAGACCCAGTACC
Organism: Vombatus ursinus; assembly: GCF_900497805.2. NCBI lineage: Eukaryota > Metazoa > Chordata > Mammalia > Diprotodontia > Vombatidae > Vombatus > Vombatus ursinus. The sequence goes on along the minus strand of NW_020954572.1, from coordinate 21,868,672 downwards.
CTAACCTAGGTAGTCCTAGGGACTGGTGTGTAGGAAGCATAGCATCAGTGTGGAAGATTGGTGTCAGTAGAGGGAACACAAAGTGTTCTTTTATTATGACCCTAAATATAGGTAAAGGTGACCAGTATGGTGATGGTTTTAGACCTGGAACGGACCTTAAAGATCACCCAGTCTAATCTTTTTGATTTATTTATTTTTTTTATTTTTTAAAATTTTTTAATTTTTTGCTTTTTGGTAAGGCGATCAGGGTTAAGTGAGTTGCCCAGGGTCACACAGCTAGTAAGTGTTAGGTGTCTGAGGCTGGATTTGAACTCAAGTCCTCCTTACTCCAAGGCCAGAGCTCTCTTTACTGCCCCACCTAGCTGCCCCTCAGTCTCTTCAATTTACAATTGAGCATATGGGCCCAGAGAATGACCTGATTTACTTAATCTCACAGGTCTGCTAAAGGCCATTGTTGGGTGATGTGACCAATGGATCACAAGAAGGAGGCAGATGTAACAATTTAAGCCTTGCAGATTTAAGAGATTTTTAGTCCATCCCTGGTGTGGTGGAAAGAACAATGGACTTTGAGTCAAGAAACCTGAGTTCAGATTCCACCTCACATACTTAATAGTTGTACGTCCCTGAGCAAATCACTGTTATCTCTCAGACCTTCCATTTCCTCATCTGTAAAATGGCAAATAATACCTGGTATTAGTAACATGAAAAAGTTGTGAGCAATGCATTTTGTTAACTTTAAAGGGCAGTTCCTCTTAATTGTACAACATACCCTCCAGCAAATATCTCTTGAAAAAGCTCCTCTCTTCCATCATGGGTCTTGTGAGTCAGGTGCAGCTTATTAAGCACTTGCATGCATTTGGAACTGAATGGGCTAATGCGGACTTTGATGAAAGTTCATCCAAGATGCAGTGATAACTGTCTATTGGAAGCTCTGTATAGTCCTCTGTTTTCATCTGACTTGACACTTTCCCCAATAGTCTCCAATGTCCTGGGTCACCTGAATAAGGGTGTGTATGTACTGATGAGTGGACTGGATCTGGAGCGGTTGGTGCTGTCTGGTGGGCCCCTGGGGTAAGTATGCATTACCTAGATTTGAGTCTCCCTCCTTATTAGCTGCTGCCATCAGTAGTCTTCCTTTAGGACCCTGGATTCCTCACCTCTGGCTTCAGTTTTTCCTTCTTTGGAACAAAGGTGATCTCTCTCTCTCTCTCTCTCTCTCTCTCTCTCTCTCTCTC
>NW_020954572.1:21728634-21867337 GCF_900497805.2 Vombatus ursinus | reverse complement strand
TCTCTCTCTCTCTCACACACACACACACACACACACACACACTTCACGTTTCTTAGCATAGCAATGGAATGTGCTTCAGAGCATGGTGAAAACGCCACAAGGAGCTATGTTGTGCAGCACATGGGGTAAAGCAGAAGGCCTGGGTTCTAAACCCAAACCTGCTGTCAAGGAGTAGCAGGCATCACTAATTTTTCCACTTCTCAGTTTTCCTCTGCCAAGAACCCTTAGAGAAAGAGAAGTTAATAACTCATAGTCATAGGACAGAGAAGCAGCCTGCACAGTGGATAGAGGACTAGACTGAGGTGCTGAGTTCAAGTACTGCCTCACATACAGACATTCATACAAACTGTGGGATCCTGGCAAGTCACTTACCCTCCCAGTGCTTCCAGTCTCTCAGACTGGAAGTTGCAGGTAAGTTCCCAGGCTGAATCTGTGAAGGGAGTTTTCACGTGAAATATTTCTTGTATGGATAAAATCATAGATCCAGATACTTAGTCCCCCACCTCCAGCCCAGCCCACCCCCACCCCACCCCCCAAAAAATCAAAGTTAGAACAGCCTTTAGAGATCATCTGATCTGGCTGGAGTTATTGAACAAGAGCTTCATTTTTCAAATGAGAGAACTAAGGCTCAGCAGTATTGTTAGTGGCAAGAGCTGGCCTGAGAACCTAAATCTTTTGACTCCTGGTTCAGTGCCTTTTCATCTGTGATATACTGCATTTCAGGTGCTTTGAGATCAAAGGAAGAAAGAGATCAGAAGAGCATGCCATGTCACGCTCCTTTTTCTCCCTATGGTTCTGTGACTTTGCCATCACTGACCCCTGACTCCTGCTACTGTGGGATCACTAGTCCTACCCCGTCTCTCCCACCTTGCTCCTTTGCCAGCTATCCTCATTCAGGGATGGGCGATGAAGGGCTCCCTTCCCTCTGGCAGGATCATGCAAGCTGTCCTGGATCACACCATCCCCTACCTGCACGTGAGGGAAGCCTTTGGGCAAAAGATCGGCCATTTTCAAGTGAGTAGGATCTGGCTGGGGAGGTGTGTCATGCTAGAGGAAGGAGCAAGGCATGGGATGCAGATCTGGCTACTTTTTCCCTGGCTGAGGTTCCCTAAGCACCCCAAGGGCTTTGTGGAAACATCCCAGTGGCCTTGGAAGTTCTTTGATTGTGTCCATAGAGCCAGACTCCTGGCACGAGCTGTCCAAGAAGTGTTCGTGGGACCTGTCACCTGCTCCCCGATCTCTAGGTGCTTTCACGTAGAGAACGGGCTTCACTAAACACGCCTTTGCTACCTCACTGTGTACACGCTTGGCTTTGAAGGAGGCTGCACTGTGTCGATTCAGGGCTTGTCTTCCGATGTTGGTGTGGGAACATTCGGTTATTGTTTGGGGCGGGGGTGGGAAAGGAAGTGAGGCCTATAAGGCACTCTTAATAACTCCCTTGAAAGGCTGTTTAGAAGAAAGTACTTTGAAGACAGCCTAAATCTTCTGGGGTGGAATGGTGGAGAGTGTCACTTGCCAGGTTTCAGCCAACACTGGCACCTTGAGTAAGTTCCACTCCTACCCCAAGACCTCCTCCCTATGCTGCTGCTGCTCCCCATCCTGGAGCCTAGAGCTACTTCTTTTCCTCTTAGGAGGAAAGGAACTGGAGGTAATAACCATGGTTACTTGTTTGTGCCTAGCTGATACAGGGGAAAATGGCAGACATGTATACCCGCCTCACAACCAGTCGGCAATACGTCTACAATGTTGCCAAAGCTTATGATGAGGGGCATAATACTCCCAAGGTAAGTGCCTCCCCTGTCAGGGAAAGGGGGTGAGCGGGCTTTCAAACCCAAAGGAAATGGGGAGGGGGAAGAAAGGCTGAAGAAGAGGTTCTCTCTGTATGCCAGCCTATGGCAAACACCCTTCCAAAAGGGTCCCCCGGCTCCTGAGGTGCTCCCCTCTGTCAGGGTCCAGCAGGGGCCCTATCAGAGGTACAGGGCAGTGTCATCCTCCCACAGGACTGTGCAGGTGTGATCCTTTATGCAGCAGAGTCAGCCACACACGTGGCTCTGGATGGCATCCAGTGCCTAGGTAAGCGTGCCCTGCTCCACGCAGCTGCCTCATGGGAGCAGAGTCACTCACTCGAACCCTCTTACGGTTTGGCTCCTGACGCGCTGTTCGGGCCGTGCTAGGGGACAGGGAGCTAGTGGGGGCGATGGCTGCCGCTGGGGGAGTGTGCTGGCCTCTCTCCTATGCGGACACACAAACGTAGCTGCCTGTCATTACGGAAGAGTGGTAGGAATAAGAAGCATTATTACCACAACCAGTCCCAATGCCCTTTCTTGCTTCTACCCTTCTTAGTTCCCGGGACCTTTTTCAGGTCCTTTTCAGTCTAGGCCACAGTTGGGGACCAACCCCCACACATTATCCTTCCTCATCCCTACCCCTCCATCATCCAATCCCTACTTGAAGCCCAGAAGGAAATGGTAGCAAAAGATGGATATTTTCCCACATCCTATTCCCACTAATGTCATGTTGTCCCTTCTTGGCTGCAGGTGGCAACGGATACATTAATGATTTCCCTATGGGACGCTTTCTTCGAGATGCCAAGCTGTATGAAATCGGGGCTGGGACCAGTGAGATTCGGAGGCTGGTCATTGGCCGGGCCTTCAACAAGGCCTTCAAGTAACCCCTAAAAGCCTGCAACCCTCCCTAGCAGAGCAGCCAAAGGATGTTTCTGTGGGAAGCTGGGTCGTTGCCTCTTTCCTGTAACCCAGAGCAGCAAAAGGCCGGTCCTGCTGCTTGTCTGACTCCAGCTGGAGCTCAACACCGGGCAGGACTTACTGGGATATGTCCACTGAGGATGATGGGTCAGTGGCAGCAGGCATGCTCAAGATGACCTTGACTCCGCTTTTGTAGCCAGCCAGCAAAGGATAGTGTTTTCCTAAGCCTTAAGGCTTTTGCTGGGTTCAGGACACAGACAGAGTCGGCTTATGCTCTCACTGCTAGAAAAGAGCCTTGGAGTTTCTAGGGCAGACTTCCTTTGTCCTGTTCCCCACTCCCCACCAGTTCCACACTTCTGCACTTCTCTTCTGCTGTAGAAGGGCCTGGCTGCCTGGGAAAGGTCATCACCAGAGGTGTTCTTGCAGAGGGGCCTTCTCTCCACAGGAGCAGGTTGTCACTTGGGTTCTCCAGCCTCACATCTCCTCTGTCTGTCTTTGGGGAGCAGCATGTGATTGCTCCAACAGTTGCTGAATTTTTCTTAGTTTTTTCTTTTCCTTTTAAGCTGCAGCTTCTCTGCTCAGTCCATTTGCACATGCTCACAAACACATCCAAGCACTGCACCCTGCCTTTCTCCGTGGTGTCTGTCTACAGTCAGGGATTAACATATTCTCTCCTATTTAACTGAAAACATACAATGAGGTAGTGGTCAGTCACATAAATTCTTCCTGGGAATTGTTAGAGAACACTGGTCGTTGGCCAGCTCTCCCTCTTTAGTTTGTTTTGTTTTTTCCAGCTTGGGTTGAACTTTTGAGGTAGTTGAACCTTTCCCTACCTGCCATCGTTGTGGGGGAAGAGAAGTAGTAGAGTTATTTATTCAGGCTGCTCCTTTTCCTGCTTGCTTCTACCCTCCTCCCTAAAGTGAAAAATGGCCTTAGTTCCCCTCCCCACTCAGCAGTCTCAGATCCTAGAAGCTTGCTGCTAAGAACGGATAAAGCTAGTTTGTTCTAGATGAGACACTCTCATTTTAAATTTTGCCTCAAACAAGTACCCTGCTGCTGTGATAGGTGTAGAAAGAAGGGCTGCATAACACCTAGCCAGTTCCTGCAATCCCTTGATCCTTTCAGTTACATGTAACCTTACAAAGAAAGACTTACACTCATTCCCCCCAAACCAAATGGCTTGCTGGAGTGTCTGCTTTGAGGAGGCACGTGTCATTCACAAAGGTACCCAGCATCCTGACCTAACTTCCTAGGGTCCTTAGAGCTTAGCAAAGAAGAGTCTAGTTCAGGGTCGGCATGACTTGAAAGGATGCTATATTGGTCTAAGTAGAAGCCCCGTTCTCCCCTCATCTGTTTTGTATACAGCCCAGAATCACGCATCTATTAAGAGAACAAAATGAGGATGACGCAGCGGAAAACGTATTTAATAGTTATTTTGTCTTTGTTGGTGTATACCTATTTTGCCCCCCTTTCAGGGCCATCTCATGTTAGAAGTGTCCTCTGTATCTGAACTAAGGCAGCAGCTAAGAGGTTCCTGTACCTCTGCTTCATTGGAGCGGTCAGCGTCCTTGAACACTCTTCCCCACCCTTCCGAACCCCGGGAGCTAAGTCACGTCTCAGTTCATTGCGGTGCCAGCTCCACCTGAACGGTGCTGGCCAGTTTCCAGACTCTGGGCATTTCCTTGTAATCTCTGGACCTTTTTTTTTTGGTCACAGCAGTTTGGCATCAGCTGTTTTGTAATACGCTTGTGAGTCCAGTCCATCTGATTTCAGAATGTGTTTCCAGTGGGTGGCAAGGATTTGCCTCTTTTCCTAACCTCTTACTCTGACTGGCGTCCTATCCTTTGGCCATTGTGGAAATTCCGGGTGTGGGCCTCATTCTTCTCCTTAGCCCTCATTGTTGGCTTAAGCGATTTGGAGAATCCCTTGCAGGATCTAGTCCTTCCTTCCTGAGGTATTCAAAGGGTTCAGTGAGTCATATGGGACTGTTCCCCTACCATCTCTCCCCTGCCAGACATTTTTCTAAGTGTGAAATCAGGTTTAAGTGACCATTAAGGATGGTTGAGTAGGAAGAGAAGTCACAAAAGGCTAGCCTGTTTCCTGAAGGAATGTATGTATATACACACATACGTACATCTCTGATACACGTACACACACACACACACACCTATCTCCAATATTTTTTAACCAGCTGGCAAAACCATGTGTCTGTTGGCTTGCCCTAGCTGCATTAAAGTTCTCTGAGGTTTAGAATTAGTGGGCTGCCAAGAAGCTAGCTGGAAGGGACCTTTTTATTTTACAAACAAGGATATTTGAGGCAGCTAGGTGGTGTAGTATCCAGAGTGCAGTATTTGGAGTCAGGAAAACCTTGGTTCAAATTCTGCCTTGGGCACTTGCTAGCTGTGTGACCCTGGATAAAATGAAACTATTTTAGCCTGTTTCCTCATCTGTAAAATGGACATAATAGCACCTACCTCATGGGGTTGTTGTGGGGTTCAAATGAGGTCATATACACAGTGTTTTGCAAACCTTAAAGCACTACTGTATAAGTACTGGCTGTTATTATTGAGGCCTAGCTAGAGAGAGGGTCACTTGCCCAGAGTGGAGCTTAGAGCCAGATTTGGGGTCTTGTGACTTGGAATAGCAGAGGAAATGGAAGCCTTCTTGCTGCTGCACTGAATCCACCAGCCTGTCATCTCACCACTTGTTCAACTTTCTTCCACGCTGCAGCAGGTCTGAGCTTTTTTTTTTTTTTTTTCAGCGAGGCCATTGGGGTAAAGTGACTTGCCCAGAGTCACACAGCTAATGAGTATTATGTGTCTGAGGTCACATTTGAATTCACGTCCTCCTGGCTACAGGACTGGTGCTGTATCCACTGCACCACCTAGCTGCCCCTGGTCTAAGCTGTTCTGTTCCTTTCCATACCTTCCTCAGACACATGCTACTTACCACCGTGGAGGTGGAGGAGGAGGAGGAGGATGTGGTGCTCCTGTGCCTGGCTTCTGGTCAGGGAGACTAGCCAAGCATTGTTATGACCCTTTGGCTTTGTGCCTGCTTGAATTTCTCTGTTAACTAGCCCCAGATTCTGTGTCATCTGTCAAATGTAGCCCTAGGATAAGCCACACAGGGGGCTGACTGTCCCTTAGCTTGTCCTTCCTGCACTCTTATTTTTAAAAGTACAAGTAAAATCGGATTTAAATGACCACCAAGAGTAGTCTTCAGGGGGAATTTTGGGAAGGGGAAGATCTTGAAGGAGCACCATGAGGGTGCATCTGTGTGACCTTAATTCAAGTAAAATCTGGTTTAAATGATCATCAAGAGCCAACAGTTTGAGTGCAAATTGAAGTGTAATTTTCACACTTTATTTTTCTGGACTTTTTTTTGGAAATATGGAAATATGTTTTACATGATTTCACATGTATAATTGCTGTTGTTTACCTTCTCAATGGGTGGTGGAGGGGGTGAGAGGGAGGGAATTTGGGTTTCAATTTAAAAGTAAAAATGTTTAAAATAACTTTTTGTAAAGATTTTTTTTAAATTTATTTTTAGTTTTCAACATTCACTTTTTATAAGATTTTGAATTCTAAATTTTCCCCCTTCTTCCCCAAGACAGCATGCAATCTGATATAGGCTATACATGTACAATCATGTTAAACATTTCCATATTAGTCATTAAAAGAAACAGAACAAAAGGGGAAAACCACGAGAAAGGAAAAAAAAGAAAATAGCGTGCTTCAATCTGCATTCGGACTCCATGATTCTTTCTCTGGATGTGGGTAGCTTTTTTTTTTTTTTTAAAGATCTAATGGTTTAAATCAGTCAAAGGCATGAAAACGACCATTCAGAGGTTAGGAGAGGTGATCTTAAAGCAGCAACATGCTCAAAATGGTGCATCTGTATAACTAGGGGCAAATCTCAGTATCTGGACCTCAGTTTCCTTATCTGCAAAAGGGGAAGACTAAACTGGATAATTTCTAAGGTCCTTTTCATCTCTGAGTCCTATGATCTTACTCTCATAAGTAGCCCAAGGCAAGATGCACACCCTAGTCTAGTACACAGTCTGAATTAGAAGTGTTAGAGTCATCCAGACTGGACCTGGGTGAAGACCCCTCCCTGATTCATCCACCCTCGAGGGAAGTGCAGGCCAATTTCCATTGGGGGTGGGGGAAATACTGCCTGGAAACCCTCAAAGATGCCCTCATCTTTTAACTGGAGAGGTTGAAAACCCTCAAGATGCCTTTGCCTCCTTTAACTGAGGGGAAGAAGGGAAGTGTTTGCAAACTTTAAAATCCCTTTATTTCAATATAAGTAGCTCTCTTTATAATCCTGTATGTTTTGTTTTATGCACTTAAAAACATCCTGAGAAGGGCTTCATCAGACTGCCAAGCAGTCCATGGCATTAAAAAGGTTGAGTTAAATGGGCACCAGGAAGGGCAAGCTATAGCTTGTGCAAAGATCATAGAATTCCGAGGTGAAAGTGTCTTAAGCAGTGCAGTCTGGAAGAGGCAGAACCACCTCATCTCTTCCTCTCATGGCTGCGCTTTGACTAATACTTAAGCTTTATCTCTGGCCAATTCTGTTCAAGTCACAGTAGCAGGCCTGGGTCTCTGCTGCCAACCTAGTCTTATGGCTGGGCTGGGTAGAGCTTGCCTGCCCCCTGCTGGAATTTCAGAAGATTATGATTTTTCCCTTCTACTGAAACTTCCCTGCCTTCCCAGAAGGTAACCTGTTCAGTGCCGATCCTGCTGAGTACTGCCTAACTGCCCCTGGGAATATTCAGATAATAGTTGGCATTTCTATAGCATTGTAAGGCTTAGCAAGTGCTTTACATATAATATCTCAGTTGATTAAGAAAGAAAGGAAGCACACTGGGATTTGCAGTCTTATCTGATTGCTATGGCTATCTGGAGCTATTCCTTCACACTCACCCAGCCTCAGCTTCTTCGGCATTTATGTCACATGGTACCTAGTGTTATAGTTATTTGTATAGTCTTTTAGAGTGTAAGCTCCTTGAGGGAAGGAATAAATGCTCAACAAATACTTGTTGAATGAATGACTTTTAAAAACCCCATTCTCAGACTTGGTAGAAACAAAACTGTTCAGTCAATGTAGATCACCATTCCCCACCTCTAATTCACCTATGGTCCTGTCTACCCTGGTGGGCCAAGTATCTACACACACTCTTGGCTCTGACTTGGCTACTCATGGATAAGTCCCTAGTTGAAGCAGGAATTTTCCCTTTGAGAAGTAAATGGAAAAAGATTAGGGAATACTCCAGCTTGGGGAAATGGAGAATATTTCCAAGGGAAAGAATAATGAGGACTCTCGAGGTTTGTGCAGTACAAAGGATACACCAAAGATTCAGCAGTACCAGGAACAAAAACAGCCTCCATCCCAACCCAAAGGGCTCAGGATTAGTTAGGTTCCATCAGCATTCACCTTCCTTGCCATTCCTTTTAGGGGCTCCCACCTCAACCGAGATAGACCCAAACTTGAATCTAAGGAATTGTGATATTGGGAAATTTTTAAATTACTTATTTATATTTTCTAATTAATAAGTATTTATGTTCTCTCTCTCCATCTGTAAGGGGAGACCCTTAACAATTATGGAGAGGTAAGCAAAAATAAACTTCACAACCAGAAATGTATGTCTCTGCATATTTAGTCCCTAACTTCATTTTCGGTCTCCTGATATTGTAATTGGTCATTGCATTGGTTAGAGTTCTAAAGTCTTTCAGAGTTATTTGCCTTTATAGTTTTATGGTATAAATTGTTCTGGCTCTGCTCACTTCATTGCATCATTTCATACAAATCTTCCCAGTTTTCTCCAAAACTCTGCCTTTCATCATTTTTTATGGCACAATAGTATTTTGTTATATTCATGTATCATAATTTGTTCAGCTGTTCCTCCAAATCATCATTAATTTAAGTTTCTAGCTCTTTGCTACTACAAAAAGAATTGCCATCTACATATGGGTCCTTTTCCTCTTCCTTTTATCTCTTTGGGGATATAACCCTAGTAATGGTATATATTGGGTCAACATGTAGGCTCAGTTTAGTGACTTTTGGGACAGGTTCCAAATTGTTTTCCAGGGGGGCAGCTAGGTGGTGCAGTGGATAGAGCACAGCCCTGAAGTCAGGAGGACCCGAGTTCAAATCCAGCCTCAGACCAAACACATGACACTTACTTAGCTATGTGACCCTGGGCAAGTCACTTAACCCCAACTACCAAAAAAAAAAAAAGATTTAAACAAATTGCTTTCCAGAATGGTAGCACCAATTCACAGCTCTATCAATTGTGAATTAATGCGACTGTTTTCCAGTAGCTTCTTTGGCATTAGTCATTTTCCTTTTTTGTCATCTTTGCTGATGTGATGGGTGTGAAGTAAAACCTTAAAGTGTCTTTAATTTGCATTTATCTAATTATGGTAATTTTTGGTAGTTTGGTATGGCACTGAATAAGTAAATTAGCTTAGGTAGAATTATTAGTAATTTTAAAATATGGTTATTGATAGCTTGGATTTCTTTCTTTGAAAACTTCTATCTGTATCCTCTGACTATTTGTCAATTGGGAAATGGCTCTTAGTCTTACAAATTTGAATTAAAAAAAATTTTTTTTTGGTGAGGCAATCAGGGTTAAGTGATTTGCCCAGAGTCACAAAGTAGTAAGTGTCATGTGTTTGGTCTGAGGCTGGATTTGAACTCAGGTCCTCCTGACTGCAGGACCAGTGCTGTATCCACTGCACCATCTAGCTGCCCCTGAATTAATTCTTTAAGGGATTATTTAAATACTCTGTAATTTACAAGCTAGAAAATAAGAATAAGACATCAATTCCTCTCTATGGAGCTAGAACAAAAACAGTAAGGGTACACATTTTCCTTGGTGGAACCCCATAAGTTTGGGTTGCATTTTTGAGAGATACAGGCTAAGCTGCCCCAGTTATACCCCCGTAGCTGCCAATTATAGACATTCTCTGCACTAAGAGGGAGGAAACCAAAAGTAAGAGAAAGCTGTGTTCTTCTCTATTGCCATGGAATGCACCACCCCCAGGTTTACCCTAACCCTCAGCACCTAATCCAAGATGAATGGATTATTGCCTAAAAACCTGCAACTAAGCCTAGCAGTAGTAAAGGTGAAAAAGAAAAAGAAAATAGCAACAGTGGGAAACAGAAACTACTAACCCAATCATATATGTTCCATTTACCTACAAATAAATGACTCACAAAGATATATCCCTGACTTCAGCTTAACATAATGCAAAAAAAAAATGACAACTGTCCATGCTCTTTGGCCTAGAAATCTCACTGCTGTACATATATACCCCAAGGAAGTCAAAGGCAGAGACAATGGTCCAGTATATACCAAGATATTATTGCAGCTAGGTGGATAGAGGCTGGGGCTAGAGTCAGGAAAACTCATCTTCCCGAGTTCAAATCTGGCCTCAGGTACTTATCGGCGCACTTAATAGCTGTTTAGCGCTGGGCAAGTCACTTCACTCTGTTTGCCTCAGTTTCCTTATCTGTAAAATGATCTGGAGAAGGAAATGGCAAACCATTCCAGTATCTTTGCCAAGAAAACTCCACATGGGGTCACGAAGAGTCAGACACAACTGAACAACAAAAATCGCAGCGTTGTTATGACAGCAAAAAACTGGAAACAAAATGAGTGGTCATCAGTTCATAATCTATGAATGTAATGGAGTATTGTGCAGTGAGAAATAAGGAAAAGGAAGAATTCAGAGAAACATTGGGAAGATTTGTATAAAGGATGCAAAGTAAAATAAGCAGAAACAAGAGAACAAAATACAGGACTACAATGATGTAAATGAAATAATTACCAAAAGCAATCAAATTTAGTAACTGAAAAGTTAGTAATGGTCCCAGAGGAGAAAATGAAAAAAGCTATATCTTCTATAGAAGAAAGGTAGAGAGCTATTACAACAGAATATTGCATACATTGTTAGGTACGGTCACTACATGTGGGATGTTTTTGCTTAGTTTTTCTTTGTAACAAGGGAAAGCTTAATCTAGAGAAGGAAGGTGGGAAATAACTGTGGTATAAAGGCATCAATAAAATCTCTTTTAAAAATACATGCCTTTCTCAGGTATGGAACAGCTAGGTGGCTCAATGGATAGAGTGCCAGTCCTGGAATCAAGAAGACTCATCTTCCTGAGTTCAAATCCAACCTCAGACACTTACTAGCTGTGTGACCCTGGGCAAGTCACTTAACCTTGTTTGCCCCAGTTTCCTCATCTGTAAAATGAGCTGGAGAAGGAAATGGCAAACCACTTCCAGATTTCTGCCAAGAAAACCCCAAATGGGGTCATGAATTATCTGTCACAATTAAAAGATGACTGAACAAATTGAAGGTCTCAGATAACACTTGTAGACAAAGTCTGCATGTGGGGTGTTCAGGGACGACTAGCACCTCTGGTGTGAGGGCTGCTGAGCCCTTTTCAGGGCTGCTCATCCACCTTTAGTGTCTACCTGTCACCCAACTCTCACCTGTGGTTCCAAGAAGCTATAGTATGCACAGAAGCCATACCCCAGTAACACTGTCTTGGCAGACAGGTTAAACCAGGTCGAGGAGAACCAACAAGCTTCAAACCCATTGGTGAGTTAGGGGGATGTCTACCCCAAGCATGTGAAGACTTCCCCTGGCCTTGAAGGTGGCTGAAGCAGGCACTGGGGTGTACATAGAGCTTGGTCAGACATCAAAGAGGACAGGGTCATCCGCTGCATCCAGGGCCATCACTGGTCAGCTGGACTTTTGTCTTGCCACTGGACTTCAATGGTTCTGGAAAGGACAGTGAGCTTGATGACTTTGCACAACTCTGCTGAAGTCAAGACATCACCCCGTGATGTCATTGGTCCTCTTTGAAATGAAGGGCAAACAACATACCCTAATATCTCAATTTCATCTCTGGGGTTTGCCTGCAACTTGGATAGCACCTCTTGTTCTACTAGAAAGAACATTAATTTGGGAGTCACAATCCCAGGGTTTGAATCCCAGTTCTGTCAGAGTGACATTGAGATAGGCCCTTTTCTGACCTTAGTTTCTCCATCTATAAATCAAAAGAATTGGATTAGGTGACCTCAAAGGTCCCTTCCAGCTCTGTGATTCTGTGGTCCTTCAAAAGAGGAGTGAATACGGAGGGGCCCTGATCTCCAAAAATAACTTCTCTATTCATTTGAAGTGGAAATTCCTATAACTGGACAGTCTTTCACTAGACACTTAGGATAAGGTTTAAAATACAATTACCCCTTTCTTTGCTTTCTTGGCCTAGCTCTGTCTGGGCCTTTCTTTTGTCTAGCAGGTCTCCATAAATGTTTACTAATGAAGTAGTGGGGAGAAGATGAGGCTGGGAACCGAAGTTTTAGTCCTAATTATCACTTACTGTCTTTAATTTAATATTGTCTAATCACACTGGCCTCCCCAATCCTACACAGCTGCAGGTGATCTTAATAACCCAAGGAAGCTTAGAGATCATTTGGTCTGACTGCCCCTATTTTACTTAGGAAATGGAAGCCTAAGTTGGTTAAATGCCTTGTTCAACATCACTCAGTTTGTAAGAAGGATAACCTGGCTCCAAATCCTAGCAATCTGATTTCAAAGCGAGTGTTCTCTCCACTGTAAGGCACTGTGGCACTTTACATTTTTTTCCATCAAATTTCATCTTATTAGATTTCATCCATCTTCTCACACCAAGCGCTTTTTAGATACCGATTCCGTTGTACAGCATTTGAGGTCTCTCTCTCAACTTCGTATCACCTGCAGATTTGTTAAGTATAGTATATTTGTTAAGTGTAAGTATATTTGTTAAGTATAAGTACATTTGTTAAGACGTCGTGAGCATCTCAAACTCAACCTTTCTGAAACAGATTATCTTTCTACCTGAACCTAGCCCTCTTCTTAACTTCCCGAGTTCTGTTCTTTGCCCTCACTTCCCACTATCCTACCCCATCATATCCAATCAGTTGCTAAGTCTTATTGACAACAGTGGTGTCAAACTCAAATAGAAATGGGCAAGGGGAGAAACCCCCAAACTGCCCTGTGGGCCGAATATTGACTTGGAAAATGGCATGTTTGTACATTAATTTTTTTTATCTTATTAATTTTTTTTTAGGCAATTGGGGTTAAGTGACTTGCCCAAGGTCACACAGCTAGTAAGTGGCAAGTGTTTGGTCTGAGGCCATATTTGAACTCAGGTCCTCCTGACTTCAGGGCCCATACTCTATCCACTGCACCACCTCGCTGCCCCTATACATTTATTTTTTATTAATACATCAAGACATTAAAATCAGATAGGAATTACATTTTAATCTGATTCTGGTCACAGCTGGAAGTGTTGTCAGTCACATACTGCCCACCGGTGGCAGCATGTCTACAACTTTTCTTCCTTCTGCCCCTTTCTCTGCATATAATACACACACACACACACACACACACACACAGCCACTACCCTAACTCAGGGCCTCATCACATCAGGACCAGACTATTGTAAGAGTCTTCCTTTTTCTTCTTTTCTTTTTATAAAGAATATTTTTATATTTTTAATTACATGTAAAAACAAATTTTAACATTCAGTTGTGATACCTTTTGAGTTTCAAATTCCCTCTCTCTCCTTCCCCTCCCTCCTACAATAGTCTGTACCCACCCACTCCAAACCATCCTCCACCCAAGTGCCAAACTGATACACCAAAAACACAGGTCTGACCATGTCACTCCTCCACTCATGAAGCTTTTGTGCCTTCCTAGTGCTTATAATATAAAACGCAAAGCCCTTCGCAATCTGCTTAGAATCTACCTTTCCAGGCTTATTTCACACTATACTGCTCACTCATTCTAAGTTTCAGCCTAATTGGCCTACTTACTGTTAGAGACATCCCATTTCCCACTTCCGTTCCTTTGCCTGAGCTGTCCCCCATGCCCAGAATACCCTCCTCACTTCTGTCTCTTAGAACTTCTGGCTCCCTTCAAGGCTCAACTCAAGTGCCACCTCTTATGTGGGGCTTTTTTTTTTATCTACCAAGTCGTTTCCCCACCCCAATATGTACATGATTTATATTTATTTATCTATATAGATTGGGGTGGGGAACCTGCAGCCTCGGAGGTCACACGCTCCCCACCCCTGGTATACATGTTCCCCCAGTAAAGGGTAAACTCTGTAGTGTTGGAGGTCGTTCAGCTTTTGTTTTGATATTCCCTAGCACATTATAACTGAATTAACTTTGGGTAAGCCAAGCTTTAGTTCTATCATCTGTAAAATGGGATCCATGTAAAATAATCGTTAGCCCCCTGAAAGATAAAAGGCAGCCAAGAGCAGCAGAAAGATTGTTGGATTGGGATTCAAAGGCCTTGAGTTCAAATCCTATTTCCACCACTTACTCTCTCTGACCTTCTGGAAAAAGTCACAATACTGGACTGACTTTATACTATATAATCTCATATATGTGAGATTTGATGTGACAAAGCAGTCTTTTAACACTTTTCTGATCAATTCCCTATGCCACTCACTGGAGACTTTTCTAAATCTGTCCACACCTTTGTAAACTTCCCATGGCTTCCCTTCCCTCCAGCAATCTCTGCTGAGAACCTTGCTTCAATATGCATTAAAAAAATGGAGGCCATTCCTGAGAGAAGCCACTATTCTTCCCTCCTCTTCGTCTCACATCCCCCAGATGCCTTCTGCTGCTGTTTCCTCCTTCACCCTTGGGTCGCATACTGAGATGGCCCTTCTCCTTGCCAAGTCTAGCTTCTCTACTTGTAGACTTCTCCAGTGGACTTCTTCCTTTGTCACCCCTACTCTCTGGGTAATCTTCAATCACTCCCTATCTCCTGACTGATTTCCTACCGCCTGAAACATGGCCCCTCCTCAATAAACCCCCACTTGAACTCTTTATCCCCACTAGCCATTGTCCATCTCCCCTTCTTTCTGTTTGCCTATGAATTGAATATAAATGGTACCTCCCTTTCCTTTCCTCTCACTCTCTTCTTAATTCTGCAGTCTGGCTTCCAACCTTATCATTCCACTAAAACTACTCTCTTTAAAGTTACTAAAGATCTCTTAATTGCCAAATTTCATGGCCTTTTCTCAATCCTTATCCTTCTTGACCTCTCTGCAGCCTTTGACACTATCAATCACCCACTTCTCCTTGATACTCTCTTCTCTCTAGGTTTTTGTGACACTTCTCTCTTCTGGTTCTTTATATACACATATATATACACACACACATACATATATATACACAGATATATAATGTCTACACACATACATACACACATGCATACATACACATATCACATATGACTGACTACATATGACCCACATACATATACACACGCATACATGTATATGTGTATAAAACATATACACATATATACATATATGTATGTATACATATCTGTGCGTATACGTATGTGCACGTGCATGCACGCACGCACATATATGTATATACATATATACATGCATGTACTTTGTCTCCTTTTCTGGAGCTTCATCCATATCACCCTACCAACAATGGGTGTTCCCTAGAGTTCTGTCTCTTCTCTTGTCCCTCTATTCTAGTTCACTTGGTGATCACATCAGCTTCCATGTTTTTAATTATCTTCTCCATGTACATGTATTTCAAATCTGCTTGTCCAACCCTGACCCTTAACCTCTCTGCTGACCTCCAGTCTCGCATCTCCAGCTGCCTATTTGGACATTTCGAGCCGGTCATCCCATAGACATCTTAAACTCATTATGTCTAAAACTGAACTCATTATTTTCTGCTTCAGATACTCCTTTTTTCCCTAATTTCCCTATGACTGTGGAGGGTACCACCCTGGCTCACAACGTGGGTGTCCCACGAATCTTCACCCTCTCTTACCCCACCCCATATCCAATCAGTAGTCAAGTGCTGACATTTCTAAAAATACCTCTTTTATATGCTCCCCTTTCTTCCCTCTGACAATCTGGCCCTCATCACCTCACATTTGGACTACTGAAACAGCCTGCTGGTTGGTCTCCTGCCTCCAGTCCCTCCCCACCCTGGTCCATTCTTCACTGGGCTATCAAATTGATCTTTCTAAAGCACTGTCTTGCCGTATCACCCCCTTCCTCAAGAAACTCCAGTGGCTCCCTATTACCTCCAGGATCAAATATCTGTCTTCCAAAGTCCTTCATAACTTGGCCCCCCTCCAGCTCTTTCCAGTCTTCTTACACCTTGCTCCTTTCCACATTCTCTGTAATCCAGCGACACTGGCTTCCTTGCTCTTCTTCTCACCAGACCCTCCATCTGCTGACTGTGCATTGTCTCCAACCATTCCCCACACCTGCAATGCTCTGCCTCCTCATCTCAGTCTCTTGGCTTCTCTGGCTTCCTTCACGTCTCAGCTACGAACTACTTTCTGCAAGAAGCTTGTCCCCACCCTCCCTGATTTTGGTGCATTCCCTGAGATTGTCTCCAAGGTATCTTGCTGTGTCTTGTTTGTACACAGTCGTCGGTCATGTCGTCTCCCCCATTAGCCTGTGAGCTCCTTGAGCGCAGGGACTGGTTTTACTTTTCTTTGTATCCCCAGCCCTTTGCACAGTGCCCGGTACATAGCAGGTGCTTAATAGACGCCAGATAACTGACTGACTTTAGCTTCATCTATAAAGTGAGGGGACTGAACTAGATGATCTCAGAGCCCTTCCAAGTCGAAATCTATGACTTAGTGAGCATTAATTTTGAGATCAAGTTTGATGGGAGCTGGTACAAGGTGCCTGCAGAGGGAGATCCTTCAATAGATTCACCTCTTTGAAAATCTTTTGAAGACCCAAAAAAGATCTTGTTGCCAAGGTCCTTGGCACATTTAAATGGTTCATCATCAGAAATTAAGATTTTATCAGTGGAAATGCCATTAAAATAAAAGAAGTTTTTAATATCTGCTCTGTCGTTACATCCTAAGTGCCATGGGACTTTTCATCTGACTTGCAGCTGAAATCTTCCATGTTTTGTCTCCCCCATTAGAATGGAAGCCCCCTGAGAACAGGGACTGTCTTGCTTTTCTATTTGTACCCCCAATGATTAGCACAGGATATACAGTAGGTGCTTGATAAATGCTTTATCTATTCATTCATTCATTGCTCCTGTTCTGTCCTCTCAGGCCAAATAGAACACAGAGAATTTGTCTTCCACATGACAGTCCTTTAAATATTTAAATACAACTACCATGTCATACTCTCCCCATTCCTATTCTGCCCCACCACCAAATCTCTTCTCATAATTCCTTCAACTTTATTTCTTATGAAATAGACTCCAGCCCTTTCTCATACTGGTTGCCATCTCCTGGACAATTCCCAGTTTATTGTGGCGCCTAGAACTGAATACAATACTATGGGTGTACCCAGACCACGGCAGAATATAACAGGATTGCCACCTTGTATTTCTAGAAATTATGCCTCTTTTTTTTTTTAAGGTAACTGGGGTTAAGTGACTTGCCCAGGGTCACACAGCTAGTAAGTGTCTGAGGCCAGATTTGAACTCAGGTCTTCCTAACTCCACGGCTGGTGCTCTATCCACTGTGCCGCCTAGCTGCCCTGAAATTATGCCTCTCTTGATGCAGTCCACCACTTACTGTATTCTGGTAGCTTCCAGCTACCACATTACACTCCTGCTTTATAACAAGTTTGAAGTCCACTAAAACCCCCAGATTGTTTTCAGACAAACTGCTGTCTCATCAGACCTCCACCCATCCCCCATGCTGTACTTGTGAAATCAACTTTTTGAACCCAAGTGTAAGAATTTATAGGGGCAGCTAGGTGGCCTTGGAGTCAGGAGGACCTGAGTTCAAATGCAGCCTCAGACACTTGACAATTACTAGCTGTGTGACCCTGGGCAAGTCACTTAACCCTGATTGCCTCACCAAAAAAAAAAATTACATTTGTCCCTATTAAATTTCATCCTCTTCGACTTAACCCCAATGTGATAGCTTGTCAAGGTCTTTTGGAATCAGGAATCTGTTATCCAATATATTAACTATTACTCCCAGCTTTGTGCAAATTTGCTGAGTGTGCCATCTTAATCACTATTGGTGTCATTGACAAAAAATTTTAGATAGCACAGGGCTAAGCATAGACCCCTTTAGTACTCCACTGGAAACCCCCTCCTAGGTTGACCACTAATGACTACTTTTTAAATCCAGCCATTCATCCAGTTCCTAATACAACTAATTGGACTGTCTAGTAAAATCTTCTCCCCAAGAATAATGTGACATCAAAGGAACTAACCACAACTCCATGATGAAACTCATGATGAAACACGCTACCCACTTCCAGAAAGATAGTGAGGTGATGGGAAAAGGGCAGAAGGAAGCAATTTTTTTTTTTTTGGACATGGCTAATGTGGGAATTTGTTTTCCTTGACTATACAGATTTATAACAGGTTTTGTTTTTCTTGCTTTCTCAATGAGTGGGAGAGGGAGAAGTGGGAAGGAAACAATTCAGGGCTGCAAATAAAATAAAACAGAATTTTAAAAAATGAAGTGGGAAATAAAAGAAAGAATAATGTGAGATACTTTATCAAATCTGTTGCTAAAATCTAGGCAAACTGTATGACCCTGTCATGAAAGGAAATAAGGTTAGTGCTTGATAAAACTCCATTGGCTCTTTGTGATCGTCAGAGCCTTTCCTAGACATTCACTCACTATCCCTTTAATAATTCATTCTAGAATGTTGCAAGCGATCAGACTCAAATTTACTGGCCCCCGTAGTCTGAAGACTCTCTTCTCTTCCTTTAGAGGCCTCTAGGTGGCGCAGCGTATAAAAAAGTGCTGGGCGTGGAGTCAGGAAGACCTGAGTTCAAATATGATTTCAGACACTCAGATCTCCCCACCCCTTCCAATTTTCCTGTCCCATTTCCTATCCCTAATCTTTCAGCTCCCTCTCCAGCACCATTCCACTATGCCCACCCCACCAACTCTGGGGATACCTGGCACCATTGCCCAACTAGGTCAGTCATATACATGCTCTGTTCTTCAGCAAGGAGTAGAACATAGAATTATGTTCTCTCTGAGGCCCTCTCTGAGGGCCTGGGGTACTGTGACTTGCCCTGGGTCATACATTCAGTCAATTTTTAGGGAGGACATTTAACCCCGGTCTTCTGACTGACTCCAGAGCTGGAACTGTACCATGTACAAGCAGCCTCAGCAATATTTCAAATCTTTGATGGCAGCTGGGAGTCTCAGGCACAGAGGGGCCTGGGACCATCCCCAAGAGTTCCTGCTAATGAAGCTGCTCGTCCAAGAACAGAAATAGAGGCTACCTTTTGTCCTATCCTGAGGTCTGAGGCCTTCCTGTATACTGACCTGTATCCTATATACTGGCCTGCCTCAAACCAATGTCGCAGCATCTCCTTTTATCTCTTATTTAGAGGCAATCAGAGTTAAGTGACTTGCCCAGGGTCACACAGCTAGTAGGAGTCTGAGGCCAAATTTGAACGCAGGTCCACTTGACTTCAGGGCTGATGCTCTAACCACTGCGCCACCTAGCTGCCCCAGCATCGGCTTTTAAAAAGAAAAGTTTCATTCATGTGCATTTGAAAAATATCACAATCGGGGCAGATAGGTGGCGCAATGGATAGAGCACCGGCCCTGAAGTCAGGAGTGCCTGAGTTCAAATCTGGTCTCAGACCAAACACTTGACACTAGCTGTGTGACCCTGGGCAAGTCACTTAACCCCAATTGCCTTAAAAAACACACACACACACACACGCACACACCATCAATTCTATATATTCTTCTCCCCTGTTGAGTCATCTCTTATGAAAAAGATTATGTTAAATCAATTGAAACAGTGACTGTATCTGACGAGGTATGTAACATTCTGTACCCATAGACCCCCCCCCCCAGCCTTTTCAACAAAAGAAGAAAGATATGTTTCCTCAGTTCATTTGGGGGCTGAAATTGGTCAAGATAATTACACAACTTTCAGCTTTGTTTCATGATTCTTTTCACTTACAGTCATTCATTCAATGTGCCTTTATTAAGCACCTACTATGTGCACTATAGTCATTGTATATACTGTTTTCCTCACTCTATTTAAACCATTCTGCATCAGTTCATCCAAGACTTTCTCATATTCACTGTTTCTTATGGGACAATAAATATTCCATTACATTTATATATGGTAATTTGTTCAGTCATTCCCCAATTTGTTCAGTCGCTCTTTCAGCTCTGGAACTCTATGGCCCAAATCTAGGTGGCCCCTTCTCACCACCTACCCTGTCACTTCATCCATACCTTCACTCAGTCAACAAACATTTATTAGGCACCAACTGTATGCTGGTCCCTGTACTAAGCACTAGAGATACAAAGAAAGGCAAAAAACAAACAAACAAAAAAAAAAAACCCCAGTATTTGCTCTTAAGAAGCTCATATAATGTTCTCCAAAGAGAACACCCCTCCCTGCATCTAGTCTGGAACCATAAGCAAATCAATACTTCCATTGCTACTCAAAAAACTGTGTCAAGTCTATCCCATTATGGCTCCTCTCACTGCCCCTATAACTCTCAAACCAAAATACCCCTCCCTGGCCACCACTCCCCTATGTGGATTATTTTTACCATTAAAATGCAAGTTCCTCTAGTCAGGGACTCTTTTTTGCTTTTGTATCCCCAGCATTTAGCATAGTGCTTAATAAGTATTATATATAATATATTAATGCTTTTTCATTTATTTTTTCATTCATTCATTCATGCTGCAAGTGCCTCCTAGTGTTTTCTTGGAAATGAGGGAGAAGAGTCTACCTCGGTCCTGGAATTGCCCCATTCTTTTTCTTGGTTCTAGATTTTTGCCTCCAATGGGGACAAAACTGTCTAAAGCCCTTGGACGGGTCCCTGTCTGACCCCTAAAAGTTAGGAGTAAAGGGACTAGGGAGAAGGAAAGATAGGAGAACTGCCTCATTTGAGCAATGAAGGAATGAAATAGGTCTGGGGGAGGGGAAAGGGGGAGAGGGTGGATTGGATCAGAGCAGAGTTCACAACCCAGGCTTTGGGAAACCGAACAGAGACAGGAAACATTAGAGTGTGGGGATACATCGAGACCCATCTCTCTGTACCCAGAAGAAGGGAAAGTCAGGAATGGACCCCACTGGGACCTGCTGTAGCAATAACCCAAGACCCATTCATGAAGGCATGGAGACATCTAGCTAGAAGAGGACCACAGCTGGGTAAGACAGCTAGGGAGCGCAGTGGATAGAGAGCAGGGTCTGGGGTCAGGAAGACCTGAGTTCCAGTGGGACCCCAGACAGTAGCTCTATAACCCTGGGCAAGTCTCTCAACCTCTCTTGGCCGCAGTTTCCTCAACTGTAAAGTGGGAATAATAATAGCACCTACCTTGCAGGGTTGTTGTGACCTTCAAGTTGATACTATTTATAAAGCTAAGCACTTAGCACAAGCATGTAGTAGGCGCTACATAAATGCTTATTCCCTTCTCCTTTCCATAATTAAAGGCTCCGGGTGGAAAGAATTGGCTCTGGTTGTGAGGAAGATGACTGAGAATAAACTCGGGGAGGAAAGTTATGGTAGAGGTGTATCCCCAAGGCTTCTTGTTTGAAAGTCTACTGCTCCCACATGCATATTGTCCCTAGTTCAGGACCTAGAGACAATAATCCTGATTGATAAGTCACATTTATATAACCCTTTAAGGTTGACAAATTGCTTTCCCTCCAGGAGCACTGTGAGGTATAATTAGAATTAGCTACCCCTATTTGACAGATGAGGAAACTGAGTCTCAGAGAGGATGTTAGAGTGGGAGTCAGAGGACCTGGGTTTGAATCCTCCACTACTTAAACCCATCTGGTTTTTTGTTTGTTTTTGCTGTCGTTTTGGGAGGCAATCAGGGTTAAAATGACTTGTCTAGGGTCACACAGTTACTTAGTGTCTGAGGCTGAATTTGAATTCAGGTCCTCCTGACTCCAGGGCTGGTGTTCTATCCACTGTGCCATCTAGCTGCCCCCAACTGTTTGAATGAATGAATCAAAAAGCATTTATTAAGCGTCTCGTGTCTTAGTCCTGTGCTAAGACTGGGAATACAGAGAAAAAACAAGACAATCCCTGCTCACTTTCTCAACGAGCTCCCTTTCTAATAGGGTGAGATAAGACATAGAGGGGAATGACCTTGGGCACTCCCTAGGCCTCAGCTTCCTATCTGTAAAATGAGAAGGTTGAACTACATGACCTCAGAAGTCCCTTCCATTTTCTGAGCACCTTTAACATGTCCTGGAACAGTCCAAGAGCTAAGGAGGAAGGGAAGGAATATAAAAGAATTAAAATTAATAGTTTCTTCTCGCCCCCAGCTAAGAATCTGCAGTTAAGTTCAATAGCAGTTTTTGAAGCCACTGAGGGAGGCACAAAATAATAAGATAAAGTCCCTGCCCTCATAGAGTTCACATTCTAATAGGAGAATGTGACACATAGTTCACATTCACATATATGAACCTGCCACCTCACAGCAGAAGCCTTGACAATATCTCTCCAATTCGTCTCCTCTCAACCCCTTTCCTCCCTTTAGCTCTTGTAATAAATAACCTCTGAAGTGGCCTTCCTGCCTGCAGTCTCTCCTAGTTCTAATCCATCCTTCACACAGCCACATCTGTAATCTTCCCAATTTAAGACTCTGATTCAATCATTCCTCTACTCAAAAGCCTTCAGTGAGTGGCTTCCTAATGTCAAGCAAATAAACCACTGATGCTGGCATTCAATGCCCTCCACAATCTGGCTTTTAATAGTTAACATTCATACAAATTTGAATTCGTTCAAATACAATCAATCAATATTTATTTGTTGATCTTGTTTGGTTGTTTCAGTACTGTCTGACTCTTTATGAGTCCATTGGGGTTTTCTTGGCAAGGATACTGGAGTGGTTTGCCATTTCTTTCTCCAGTTCATTTTACAGATAAGGACACTGAGGCAAACAAGATGAAATGACTTGCCCAGGGTCACACAGCTAATAAGTGTCTTGAGGCCAGATTTGAACTCAGGAAAATGAGTCTTCCTGACTCTAGGCCCAATACTCTATCCACTCTGCCACCTGGCTGCCCCAATATTTATTAAGCACCTACTATGTGCCAGGCACTACTAAGTGTTAGGGATACAAAAAGAGACAAAAGACAGCTCCTGCCTTCAAGGTGCTCACAGTCTAATGGGGAAGACAATATGGCAAACAAATCTATACAAAGCAAGCTATATACAAGAGTAAATAGAAAATAATTAAAAGCAGGCAGGCACTGGAATTAAGAGGGGTCGATTTCATTCAAATTGTCAAACTTTGTAAAAAGCTTGGAATTCAGGTTTGAGTAGACCATGAGCATATTCCTTTGTACAAACGAGGAACATGGTTGTAATTATTCAATGACGTTTTAGCAACTATTGGATTTCTGGTTTCTGAGATGTTCCTTCCTATTTCTTTGGGATGCAGGAAGGTCTGCTTGGATTAGAACAAGTGACTTGGCCTTATTTAATCATTTATCTATTTAAGGTTTTACAAAGTGCTTTCTTTGCAACAATCATGGAAGGTGGCGGTGGTCCTCATTTTGCTGATGAGGTTCACAGACATGAAGAGACTCTTTTTAAGGTCACAAAGCTGGTAAAATGCTGACTCTTGCCTGGGACTCCTGACTAGAAGAGAACAGAGTTCTTTCCACTCTGCCCCACCACCTATATTTCTGGCCTTCCCTCCTACATTGGTCATGTGTATGCCAGCCAAACAGAACCTTCTTCCTCTGTGTTCTCCTCCTGCTGTCTCCCATCTACACCTTCACTCACAGTCCCCCTGGCTTTGACTAGGCAATTTGGAGCCTGGAGCAAAGTTGGCATGGAGGATGGGGAGATACTGAATACAGTCCTCCCCAATGGGTCAAGTGCATTCTTTCAACAGCCCCATGGAAGGAAGAAAGAAGGGAAGGAAGAAGCTGAGGAAAATCACCCCTCAGGTCAAATCAGGCAAAGACTGGGGGGAGGTGGGGGAAGTAGGGGACACCAAAGAGGGTTTGCCCCACAGAACCTGTTCTCCCTGGGCAACCCTCTGGAGGAATCAGAATCTTAAAGCAAAAGGTGGGGGGGGAACCAGAGTGGGATCACGTGCAACCTTGGAATGTCTAGAACTCACATACCCTTTGATTCAGCAATACCACTACTAGATCTGTATCCCAAAGAAATCATACACACAAATGGGAAAAGGACCTGCATGTGCAAAAATGTTCATAGCGGTTCTTTTTGTGGCAGCAAAGAATTAGAAATTGAGAGATTGCCCATCAATTGGGGAATGGCTGGACAAGTTGTGCTATATGAATGTAATGGAATACTATTGTGCTATAAGAAATGATGAACAGGCTGACTTCAGAAGAACTTGGAAAGACTTACATCAACTGATGCTGAGTAAAGTGAGCAGAACCAGGAGAACATTGTACACAGCAACAGCAACATTGTGCGATGACCAACTTTGATAGACTTAGCTCTTCTCACCAATGCAATGATCTAAGACAACTTCAAAAGACTAATGAGGAAAATGCTATCCAAATTCAGAGAAAGAACTATGGAGTCAATGCAGATTGAAGCATACTATTTTCTCTCTCTCTTTTTTTCTTTCTCATGTTTTCTCTCTTTTGTTCTGATTCTTCTTTTACAATATAATTAATGTGAAAATATGTTCAATGTGACTGTACATGTATAGCCCATATCAGATTGCATGCCATCTTGGGGAGGGGGGAAATTTTAAAACTCAAAATCTTATAAAAGTGAATGTTGAAAACTAAAAATTAATTAAATTTTTTTGAGTGAGGCAATCAGGGTTGAGTGACTTGCCTAGGGTCACCAGATTTGCACTCAGGTCCTCCTGACTCCAGGGCTGGAGCTCTATCCACTGCACCATGTAGCTGCTCCTAATTAACTGATTTTTTAAAAGAATGTCTAGAACCTAGATTCTATCAGTGGAAGGTTCTCTGATTCTAAATCCAACATTCTTTTCCAATAGACCATGCTGTGGTCCCTGGAGGTAACCTCAGGTAAGAGGCAGAGAAGGACAGTCCATCCCTTTGGGTGAAGTTCTGTAGACAGCTCCTCAGGGGAGGTGGGGAGGAAGGGCGGTGGTAGGTAGAGGCTCACCAGAAGACCCAGGAGGTGTGGGAGCCTCATGACACAATCTCGGGGCTAGAAGTTCATGGCGTTCTTGTACTTCTCCCTGCCTCCAGGTAATTCCTGGGAAGAATCAAAGATGGGGGAATTCCATGAGCAACACCCTCTCCAATCCCTGGGAGGAAAAGGGGAGAGCCTCTGGGTGGGGGCTGATCCCCTCCAGCAGAAGAATAAAGCAACCCAGAGGAAGAAGGAGCAACGGGAAACATATTCTCTGGTACTGGCTAGTGTGTGGCTGAGAAGAAACTCCTCCTTCCAAGGTTGGCACCCTGAGAGAAAGCTCCCAACATTCTAGTTACACTCTAGTTACAGCTCGGCCTACCTTGGACTCCTCCACATCCCAGTGCATTGAGTTTTCTCTCTTTCTTCAAGGCCCAACCTAGGAGCCACCTCCTCCATGAAGCCCTCCTTTGCCTCTCCTCCTCCAGATCCCAGATAAAAATGAGCTTTCCTTCCTCCAATTCCTCACAGAACTCTGTGGACTTCTCCCTAGCTCTTATCACACGCTGCCCTGTATCATAGTTATTTAAGTGCAGGCCATTTCCTTCTATTCTCTTATTAAGCCCCCAGAGAGCAGTCTGGTCTGTGTCACATCTGTCTTTGAACCCCAGAGCCTTGTAGTACCATCAATTCATACATCAGAGATTCTGATTTTGATGTTATGGAAAATCCCTCCACCTATACAGATTCCCAACTTAGAACTGATGTCTTAGAGAGCTGCCTAGTGCCCAGTAAGTTGACTTACTCATAGCTACACAAAATTTAGTCAATGTCAGGGATGAGATTTGAACCCATGACTTCTGGATTCCAAATTCAGTAATTCATTACTCCACGGCTGCCTTTCCCCTTACCCATAACTTTTTTTTTTTTTGCCTTGACTTGTGATTTCATTTTTATAAAAAATTCCCAGGGCAAATGTAGATTGGCAACTTATCTGTTACTTAAAGTCTCAGAGAGTCATGTAGGGGCATTGAGAGGTTACAAGAGACTCTTTCGTGGTCACATAGTATGCCAGAGGCAGACTTGAACCCAGGTCATCCAGACTCCAAGGCCAGCTCTGACCCCTACCATTTCCTCTCTTGCCCCAAATAAATACAGTAATATTCCATTACGTGTACATGTCATCATTTGTTTAACTGTTCCCCAAACTCTACACTCAGAGTTTGTTTCCAGCGTTTTTGCTGTTCCAAAAAAGTACTGCTGTGAATATTTTGGTACACATGGATCCTTGCTTTCTACAGTAGTCAATGACCTCCTTGGGATGTAAATTCTGTGGCAGAGTTGATGGATAGAAGGGTATGAACAGTTTAGCAACTTTTCTCACGTAGTTCCAAATGTTCAGGGCTCTGAAGTGAATTACAAGGTTAAATGCCTTCAGAGGCCTTCAAGATCTCTCCAGCTTCATCCACAACAGGAGAATTCTTTGAACTGTGAGACCTCATGCTTCCTCTATTTGGGGTTAGGGAGCCCTGAAACAAACACAGACCTTTGCCAACTTTCACTGTCACGTAGGGGAAACCCCAACCCCACTCCATTCTATCAGCCCTAATGGAACTCTGAAGCCATTTCAAGGTCAAAAAGGCCATTGTACCCACTGATAATCAGAGAAATGCTGATTAAAACAACACCGAGTTATTACTTCCTATCCTTCAATTTGGCAAAGAAAGTAAAAGATCAAAGAATCCAGGGTGTGGTAAGAAATGTACACAGTCATTTATTTTTTTTATTCTGAATTCAAACACCAAAAAAGGAAGAATTTCCATACACACAGCAGAACACAGAAAGATTCTATATGACATCATGTCTCCATTTAACAAAGATTACTTTTTAAAATTTTATACATTACTTTCAAAACTGTCCTTATGAATTTCCTTATGTTACCCTGTGTATTAAAAAAAAACCCCACATTTCAATGGCCTTTTTTTTGCATCATTATTGTTACTTTAAACACACACACACACACACACACACACACACACACACACACACACACACTCCTTCCCTCCCTCCCTACCCTGCCTTCCCGCCCCAGCCTTCCTCCCAATTAACAGAGAAAAGGGGAAGCGGAGGAACCTTGTAACAAATGAGCACAGTCAAGCAAAACAAAAATATGTGATAATCGTGTTCAAAAATGTATGTCTCTGTACCTTGTGTCCCCTTAGGGCAACGAGGTGGTGCAGTGGATAGAGAGCTCAGTCTGAAGTCTGGAAGACCAGAGTTCAAATTCAGCCTCAGACACTTACTTAGCTATGTGACCCTGGGCAAGTCACTTCACCCTGTTTGCCTCAGTTTCTTCATTTGTAAAATGAGCTGGAGAAAGAAATGGCAAACCACTCCGGCATCTTTGCCAAGAAAATCCTAAAAGGGGTCACAGAGAGTCCATTGCCTCTCTGTCAGGAAGTGGATAATGCATTTCATCAAAGGACCTCTGGAGACATGTTTGGTCCTTCCTTTGATCACCAGCTTCTCAAGTGAAAGGCACACCACCTGACTTCTGGTGGAGTTGGAAATTAGCCCAACTGTTCTGGAAAACAAAATCTCAGGTCCATAGATCCATAGACCCATGAATTCCTGGGATTCCTGCATGTCAGAGTTGGAAGAGACCTTAGCAGCCGGCTGATCCAGCCCACACCAACAGGAATCCTGCCACCAGCACGTAACCAACAAGAGATCGGCGTCCTCTGCTTGAAGACATCCACCAAGGGGGAACCAATGTCCTCTCCAGACAGTCGGATTCCCTTTGTTGTTGTTGTTGTTGTCGAGTTGTCTGGCTCTCTGTGACCCCATTCGGGGTCTTCTTGGCAAAGATGCTGGAGTGGTCTGCATTTCCTTCTTCAGTGTGTCCTTATGAAGAGCTGAGGCAAATAGCGGTTAAGTGACTTGCCCAGGGTCACTCAGTTAGCAAGTCTGAGGCCAGACTTGAACTCAGGTCCTCCTGATTCCAGGGCCAGTGCCCTATCCACTGCACCACCTAGCTGCCCCAATTCCACTTTTAGACAGCTCTAACTGATAGGAAGTTTTTCCTAACGTCAAACCATTTGTATTTTTTTGCAATTTGCCTCTATTACTCCTGATTCTACTCTAGGAATCCGAAAGAGAAAGTCTAATCGTCTTCCACATGGGAACCCCTCAAACACTTGAAGACTGCTATCATGTGCCCCCTGAACCTTTTCTTCTCCAGGTTCAACATCCTCATTTCCTGCAGTGGGTTCTCTAACTATAGATACTCAATGCCTTCCTCCACCATCCTGGTTGCCTTCTTCTGGACACTTTCCACTTTATTAGCGTCCTTAAACTGGGAATCCCCGAAGTCTAACCAGGACAGAATACAGCTAGACCATCACCTCTTTATTCCTAGAAGCAATCCTTCCCTTAACACAGACATCATTAATTCTTTTTTTTTCTCCTAAAACACATTTCCGACTCATATTGAGCTCGCAGCCCACTAAAACCACCAGGCCTTTTTCAGAAAATTTGTTGACTAACCATTCCTCCCCTATCTTGTACGTAGATAGCCAAATTTTTAAGTCAAGGGTAAGACTTTACATTTGTATCTATTAAATTTCATCTAGGAGGCAGCTAGGTGGTGCAGTAGATAGTGCACCGGCCCTGAAGTCAGGAGGACCTGAGTTCAAATACGGCCTCAGACATATAACACTCACTAGCTGTGTGACCGTGGGCAAGTCACTTAACCTGAATTGCCTAAAAAAAAAAAAAAGAAGAAGAAGAAGAAGAAAATTTCACCTAGTTACATTCAGTCCAACGTTCTAGCCTAATACCATCTATCATCCAGTGTGTTCCCTGTTCCTCCCCATTATGTCATATGCAAACCCGACAAGCGTGCCATCTATCCCTTTGTCCAAATCATTGACAAAAAATGTTACACAGCTCAAGGCCAAGCATAGATCCCTTAGGTATACCACTGGAGACCTTCTGCCAGATTTGTCTTAATAAAAACTCTCTGCTATTTAGCCAGATCTTAATTTATCTAATCATATTATTTTCTAATTCACAGCTCTCCACCTTTTTCACAGGAACACTATGAGATATTTTATCAAACACTGGGCTAAGCTCTGGAAATACCTTCAAGGAGATCACATTCTAATAGAGGGAGATAAAAACATAAGCAGGGTTGGCTGCAGGGCAGATGGTAAAGCCCAGTGGTCCAATGCCCAGTAACTCAGTTTGGCTACAGTGTAAAATCTAAGTATACTATATCTACGGCATTCCCTGATCTTATAGTTTAATAATACTATCCAAAAAAGCAAATAAAGTTAGTCTGGCATGACTATGGTGACTATTGTTAATTATCCACCACATAATTCCATCCTTTCTTTAGTTCTCCTCTTCCTCGCCCCCCACCCATGCTCTTTAAAGTAGCTTTTAAAAATCCCTTTTTATTTTTCTTAACTTCCCTTACTAGCCTTAGCTCATTCTGGGGTTTAGTTTTACTGACCATACTTTTATAGGATCTTGACACAATTTGGAACTATGCAGGAAATCGATAAGCTGATCCTATGATCCTTTTCTATACTCTTAATTTTACTTCCCAAGGAGGTCAGGGATAGAAAGAAAAGTTCCATATATGCCAAAATAGTCATAGCAGCACTTGTAATAGCAAAACAAGCTATGGGCCTATTCAGTAGAGAATGGCTGAATATTTGATGGCTTAAGAATGTAATGGTACATTTTTGTACTATAAAGAATGAGGAATGTGAAAAATTCAGAAAAACACTAGAAGACCTGAATAAAGTGACAGAATGGAGACAGCAAAATCTGGAGGCACTTGGCACAGTACCTAGACATAGTAGGTACTCAATAGTGCTTTAAAGTTTACAAAGCTCTTTATGCACATTCTCTCATTTGGTTCTCACAACAATCCTATAAGGTAGGTTCTACAAATATTATCAAGTATGAAATTTCCACCCACAGAGATTCATAGTTCTTCCATTGTCCATTAGTATTTTTGCAGAACTAAATGTTACCATTTATAAGCATTCACCTACATTACAAAAATTCCTGTCTGTTGTGTATAACATAGTCAGGCAAAAAGCTAATTCTGTTATGTGTTGTGTTGTTGAGTCTTTTCAGTTGTGTCTGATTTTTTGTCACCTCATTTGGAGTTTTCTTAGCAAAGATATTGGAGTGGTTTGCCATTTCCTTTTCCAGCTCATTTTACAGATGAGGAAACTGTGGCAAATGGGGTTAAGTGACTTGACTAGGGTCACACGGCTAGTAGGTGTCTGAGGCCAGATTTGAACTCAGGAAAAGGAGTCTTCCTGATTCTATGCCCAGTGCTTTATCCGCTACACCACCTAGCAGCCAATTCCATCATAGCTACATTAAACAAAGGGGTAGTGTCCAGGAGGATCAGGGAGATGATAATTCTACTGTTCTCTGCCCTGGTCAGACTACATCTGAAGTGTTGTGTACTTTTTGGGGTGCAGCCTTTAGAGAAGCCACTGATAAGTTGGAAAGTATTGAGAGAGAGAGAGAGAGAGAGAGAGAGAGAGAGAGAGAGAGAGAGAGAAAGAGGTCAATATCATATCATAGAACAATCAGTTAAAGGACCTGGAGATGTTAAGCATGGGAAAGAGAAGGCTTCAGGAGTCCTGAAAGCTGTCTCCAAATGTCTGACTTTTGTATGGAATAAGGACTAGTCTTGCTCTATTGGGTCCAGGAACAAGTAGAAATTGCTAAGATGTAAATTTAGGCTTGATGGAAGGAAAAACTTTCAACCAATTAGAGCTATTTGAAAGCAGAATGGGATGCCTTGGGAAGTATGGGGTTTCCCCTCCATGGAAGTCTTTAAGCAAAATCTGGATGACCCCTTGTCAGGTGTGTGGTAGAGGAACTTCTTGTCCAGGGACAAGTGGACTAGAAACTTCCAGATGCATGATTCTATGATGATTTACATGTTGTAGAGATTCCCACATCAGTCTCAGTGACGTTACCCATGGTAATACAACCAGTAAGTATCAGAGGTGGGATGTGAACCCAGGTGTCTCCTGATTCCAAGCTCAGTGTTCTTTACATGTCACCACACTACCTCCACAGAACAGAGAGAAAGTACAATTCTTTTTTTTTTAAGAAATATTTATTGGGTGCTCGCTCTGTACAGTGAGAGTCCCTGTGATACGATATAGAAGAGAAGTCCAGGGTTTTAGTCCAATAGAGTTTACAGTCTACAGGGAGATAAGATACAAATATAAATGCTTATAATATAAAATTTGTACAGGCATTAAAGGGCACAAAAATGAGGTGGAAGATCCCAGGGGTAAGATTGTCATTGTCTGGAACCAGGGGGAAATCAGGGAAGACTTTATGAAGTTGACTACAGCCTCAACAGGCAAAGGGGAGGAAAGAAGACCTAGGGGACCCACCCCACCACCCCCACCATTCCCAGCATAGAGGACAGCTTGAGTAAAGGCACCAAGGCAGACCAATACAGTGTCTCCTGGGTATGGGAGAGAGTAGTCCAATTTGGCAGGAGCATGAAGAGCATGAGAGAGAATGGTAAGGTAGCTCCAGATTGTAGACAGCATTGAATGCCAGGTAAAGTTATTTGAAATTCACTCCAGAGGCCAAGGCAGAGCCAGTGAAGATTTTTGATCAAAGAGTGACTTAACTAAAAAATGAGTAAAGTGCTCAGATCTTAGGTTCTAAATAAGCATGCAACAAAATTTTCACACTCTAGGCTCTATCCTAAAAATGGCCCATCTGTCCCTTTGTATTTTTCTCCCCCTCCCTTTTTAAAACTTGAGCCTTTTGTCCCTTTTCCTAAGATTGACAGTTTGGGAGACTGGCAGCTTCTTGGATTTCATTTGTCCTGGATATAATATAATAAGTTAGTCCTTCTTCTCCATATCCACAGACTCCAAGAAATGATCTCCTACCCATCCTGGCTGGGATGGTGGTGACCTGAACAGAGAGAAGGAAATTCAACCACTACAAAAAAAGACTTCGAACAACTATTCCTTTCTGTGGCATGTGCAAGAAGGGTTACAACTGTTCCAAAAAAGAGTAAAACTTGAGTTTGAAGGATGGGTAAGAAATATATGAGAAAAGGAAATGCAAGTAGGAAGCATAGCACGGGGGTAGCTAGGTGGTGCAGTGAATAGAGCACCAGCTCTGGAATCAGGAGGACCTGAGTTCAAATCCAGCCTCAGACACATAACATTCACTAGCTGTGTGACTCTGGGCAAATCACTTAACCCCAATCACCTCACCAAAAAAAAAAAAAAAAAAAAAAAAAGAATAGCATGACCATAACCTTGGGGTTAGAAGGGAGTGTACATGGCCTGTTCCAGAGGACAGTCAGGAGATGAGATAGACAGTCAAAGAAAATGCAGGTAATTGGAGGTAAGATTGAATACCTGGTGGAACCTGATTGTTGAGAGCCTTAAGGGGTAGCCCTACAACACAATACCGGCTCTCTCTAGACTAGTATTTTCATGGTTAATTAATGCCACTCTATTGGCAGCTAGGTGGCGTAGTGTATAAAGCACTGGGCTTGAAATCATGAAGACTCATTTTCATGAGTTCAAATCAAGTCTCAGATATTTAATAGCTGTGTGACCCTGGGTAAGTCACTTAATCCTGTTTGCCTCAGTTTCTTCATCTGCAAAATGAACTGGAGAAGGAAATGGCAAACCACTCCATTAACTTTGCAAGAAAAAGTATCTTTGCCCAGAAAATCCCAAATAGGGTCATGAAGAATCGGATATGATTGAAAAATGGCTGAACAACAACAAAAATCAAACTAAGGGGATAATTAGGTCTTGAGGGCGCTCCTTCTTTGGAAGCTCAAAGAATGAGAACCTCAAAGAAGGTATCACAAGATCATAGATCTAGATAGTGCTGGAAGGGGGCTCAGAGACCATCAAATCCAAATCCTCTCATTTTGCAGATTAGGAAACTGAGGCCCAGGAAAGTTAAGTAGATTGTCCCAGATCATACAGGTAGTATTTTACATCAGAGGTGACTCTAGAAACCACTGTTCTTTCCACTGTGCCACAAGCTTAGCTTAGTTTCAGCATTTAGCACGGTGCTTGGCACATAGTAGATGCTTAATAAATGTTTATGGACTCTGAAAAAAAAAAGTGAAGTGGAAATTTCCCTCACTCCACTAAGATTGTTCTATCCAATGATTATGGCAACACTGTCCTGGCTTACACACATCCCTCCAGTCACTAATGGCATGAATTAAACAAACTCAGCCCTAGGGAATCTACCAGAATCATATAATCACAGAATCTCAGTCACGCAGTTCCTCAGAGGCTCCGTGCTTAAACAAGAATCCTCTCTATAATACATATACATATACTTGACAAGTGGTCATCCAATCTGCTTGAGGATATCAAATAAAGGGGAACCCAATACCTTCCAAAGCAGTTCTTTCTAATTTTGGATACCTCTAATTGTTTTTACAGAGAGCCCAAATTTACTTCCTCACAACTTTTCCCCAACATTCCTTGTTCTGCCTTCCTGTGCCAAGCAGAAAAAAACCCAGTCTCCTCTTTTACATGACATGACTGTAAATAGTCAAAGACAGTTGTCATGTTCTCTTGAAGTCTCATTGTGAAGTCTCAGGCTAAACATCATCTCTTTCTTCAACCAGTCCTCATATGGTATGCTACCTTCCTGGTGACCCTCTTTCTAGAGATGCTCCAGGTTGTCCGTGTTTTTCCTAAAATGTGTCCAGAACTGAACACAGTACACCAGCCATAATCTGACTAGGGAGAAACACATTGGGACTTTCACCTACCTAGTCCTGGATGATAAGGCTTTCAATATAACCTAAGATCACATTAGCTTTGGGATGGGGGTGAGAAGGCAACTATTTTATCACACTGTTGACTCATATAAATTCCAATCCACTAAAAGCACCAGATATTTCCTAAATGAACTGTTGTCTTACCCTGTACTTGGGAAGATGATTTTTTGAACCCAACTGTAAGATTTTTACATTTATACCTGTTCAGTTTAATCTTATTAAATTTGGCCCAGCCTATTGAGATATTTTTGGATCCTGGCTCTGTCATCTAACATGTTAGTTATTGCTCCTACATTTATGTCATCTGAAATTTGATAAGGACACCATCTGTCTCTTTATTCAAAGTCATTGATAAAAATATTAAACAGCTCAGAGCTGAGCACCGGTCCCCCGGGGAAGGGGTAGAGGAAGGGGAATGGGGCTCAGATTTCATTAGAGACCTCCTTCTAAGACAACATTGACTC
Source organism: Vombatus ursinus (assembly GCF_900497805.2). Lineage (NCBI taxonomy): Eukaryota > Metazoa > Chordata > Mammalia > Diprotodontia > Vombatidae > Vombatus > Vombatus ursinus. The sequence goes on along the minus strand of NW_020954572.1, from coordinate 21,833,236 downwards.
CTCTTTGGGTCCTGCTATGTACTACTTCTGACTCCTTCTAAGTGTATCTTTACCTAGCCCACATTTCTTCATCCTGTCCAGAAGAATTGTATAAGGAATCTTCAAATGTTTTATATCTGCCAGCCTGGTAACCTTGTCCAAAAAAATAGCTAGTGTTTATATATTGCTTTAAATTTTACAAAGCGCTTTACATATGTTATTTCATTTGATCCTCAACAACAACCCTGTAAGGGTATGGGGGCATTATTATCCCCATTTTACAGAGGAGGAAACTGAGGCTGAGGGAGAGGTTAAGTGACTTGCCCAGAGTCATCTAGCTAGTAAGTGGCCGAGACAGGATTTGGACCACAGGTCCAGTTCTCTATCCACTGCACCAACTAGGAAATGAGGTTAGTCTGGCAAGACCTGTTTCTCATGACTTGCCTGACTTGCTTTGTGATCATCATTTACTTTTCTACATATTTACTAACCTTCCATTAATAACAGGTTCTGGAATTCTGTCAGGAATGGAAATGAAGCCCACTGGCCCAGCTAAAATTCTATAGGAAGCCTTCCCTGATTCCTCTTAATTCTTGTGCCTTACCTCTTTTAATTACCTCTTTTTAATTATCCTGTGTATATCTTGTTCATACTCAGTTTGCATGTTGTTCTCCACACGCATACACCCATTTGACTGTGAACTCCTTGAAGGCAGGGACTGTCTTTTGCCTTTTTTCCTATCTCCAACACTTAGTGCTGACACACAGTGGGCCCTTAATATATATTTAGAGACCGACTATAGTTGGCAGAATCTAATTTCTTCCCTTTTTAAAGAATATTGACACTATTTGCCTTTCTCTCGTCCCAATGCACCTCTCCCATGCCCCATTCTCTTTCAATAATCTTTGGAAGTGGCTCAGCCATCACATTTATCAGTTCTCTCACTACCCTGGGACATAGCTCACCTAGGCCCAGTGACTTGAATTAGCTACCTCAATGGAAGCTAAATAGTCCCTTACAATCTCAAATAGGAGACTAGGATCATAGATTTAGAGCTGGAAAGGACCTTAGAGAACATCAGATCTAACCCTCTCATTTTACAAATTAGGAATTCAAGGCTCAAAGAGGGTATGTGATTTGCCCAAGGTCATACATGTAGCCAGTAGCAGAACCAGCACTTGAAGTCAGGTCTTCTAACTCCAAACCCAACTGTTTCCACTCTACCATGCTTCTCTTCTTATCTTATATCTGACCTTATCTCTATTAGCCATTCTTGCTCTGTCATTTTCAGTCCAAACTATTCTTCCAGGCAGCAAAAGCAAAAATAAAGAAAATATTGAGTACTTCTGCTTACCCACTGTTGGCTGATGTCTGATCATTGATCCTCTCTCTTCTTTGATTCTCCACTTTTCCTCAACATAGAAAAACTCCTTGCAGTTATCCTGAGTTTTCCTCAACAGCCTCAGACCATCTTAAGCATTCAAGCTCCCGACACTGTTCTTTTTTCAATTAAATAAATGCTTTATTGATGCTCTTTTTAAAACATTACTGTCATTTTCCAGGGACTCCCCTAACTCCAAGAGAACTCTAACTTAAATCAAAGATTTGTTGTTGTTGCTGTTTAGTCATTTTTCAGCTGTGTCAGACCCCTTTTTGAGGTTTTCTTGGCAAAGATACTGAAGTAGTTTGCCATTTCCTTCTCCAGTTTATTTTACAGATGAAGAAACTGAGGCAAATAGGGCTAAATGACTTGCCCAGGGTCACACAGTTAGTAAGTGTCTGAGGCCATATTTGAACTCTGAAAAAGAAGTCTTCTTGACTTCAGGCCGAGTGCTCAAGCAAAATAAATTCAGGAATTAGCCCTATATGATAACCTAAATTCCTTTCCTTATTACCTAAAGCCCACCACCTCTCCACTGAGAAGAAGGAGGCATGCTTCATCAATAGTATATTGAAGTCACGATTGGACCTGACACCGTTCTTAAAAGAACTGTGTTATGTTTTGGGACCATTAATCATCCTTGTTTCTATCTTCTGCATATGTATTTTTAATATTTTGTTTCCCTCATTACATGTGAAGTAAATTTTTAACATTCACTTTTTTTAAAATTTTGAGTTCCATATTTTGTCTCCCTCTCTACCTCACCTCCCCCCTCCCAGAGACAGTAAGTAATTTGATGTAGATTATGTTTAATCACTGCATATGTGTTTTTAAAAGTGAATTCCTTGTTCGTTTACTTTAGTATTTTCTAACAACTTCCCTTTTTCCTTCTCTTCAGAATGCTTTTCTACCTGTCATCAAAATTTCAATTCTTGAGACTTTCCTACCCCTCCTGGGCTGACTTCCCCATGTAGGCCATGGGATTTTCCCTATCTTTTCCTTAAACCCTTTGAAATCTGCTCTCCAAAAATCTAGGGTTTGTGCCAGATTCTACTTTCTTCTCCTCTAACACAAACTCTAAAATGACGCAGTCACTTCCCCAAGGTTCTCATCACTTCCACTCCATCATCCAGTTCCTCTTCATTGGTGAGAAACAGGTCCTGAACAACAGTTCCCCTCATTGTTTCTTCCACCTTTTGAAAAATGATCATTAGGGCAATTCAAGAAATTACCTCAGCTGCCCTACTTTGGGCAAGAGAAAGAACTCCAGCAGATGTCTTCCATCACCACTCCCCTACCAAGACCTAGGGACATCTCAGAGGCAAAATGTGCCTCCTGGCATTAGGAACTTTTTGCTCCATATTTTGTGAATTTCTGTATGGACATCTGAGGCCTTGACTCTTTTCTTGGCTTTTGTCACCTGTAAATTCCTAAGTATCTTTACTGCTGCTCTTTCTACACTGAAGTTACTACTGTCTATGGTATCTAACTGGGTGGACATATGCTGGAAGTATTCTCTCTGACTTCCTTTCTAGTTCAAAGCTTTTTTGTTTAGATATGCAAGACTCCAGGCAAATATATATATGGCTCCCAGCTACAGCTCCTGAAGGGGGATGGTTAAGGAAGGTAGAACCAAGAGACCATGGGATTCTACTTTCTCTGATTTTTTGCTTGTTTGTTTTTGGTCAAGTTCTCCTTCCTCACTCAGGCTTCATTTTCTTCTTGGAGTGTCTCTCCCAGAAATAATGGCAATACTGGGGATGGTCAGGGACCAGTGGAAGGGGAAGGCAGTGATTTAGAATGAGTGGAGGATCCAGATTGTCCAGAAAGAACTAAATGTTGGAGGGGTGGGAATCTGGGAAAGAACTGTGAAAGGGTTCATGCTGTTTCCACAAAGGAGTGATCATTCTGGTCCAACCTCTCCAACAGGGAGAGAGAGAAGAAAGAAGATGAGAATGTTTCCAGGCATTTTTGAGTTAAATGAATCCAGTAGAGCAGGGGTGTATAACATTTTTTGTGTCTTGGACTGCTCTGACAATCTAGGAAAGCCTATGAACCTCCCTTCTCAGAATAATGTTTGCTGCCTACATTCAAAATCAAAGGAAATGCTAAATTTCAGTCAGAGGTTAAGGAAAATAAAGACGTTATTTCCCTTCCTCCAAGTTCAAGGACCCTCTGAAATCTATCTACAGACCACTGGTTAAGGGTTCTGCTGTAGACTAGATAATGTGGGAGAGAGAAGAGGGGTATCTATCAGACCTTTTAGCCACTAAAGGATACTGAGCTTCTTTCTTCGGGACAGTGGGGGTTGGAGAAGGTGTAAAGGGTTGGGCACCAGCCCATTTGACTCTTCAGCCGCTCATCCCTTGGTTCTGTCAGGTGCTCAGAAGTGGACTCTTAATACCAGCCCCCTCCACAGGACAAACATCGTCTGTGAATCTCTGGAGAAAACGAAGCCCAAAGAGGGGGAGGGGCTGAGCTGGAGCCCTGCAGCCAGCCTGCAGCCAGAGAACTCAGGAGCCCTGGTTTCCCAGTGGGACGGGGTAAGAGGAAAAGGTTGCAGTGGTTCCCCTGGAGTCCTCTCTCCCTGAGGGATGGCACAGGTCAGGAAGGGCCAGAAGAGTCTTGGGCAGCTGCTAAAGGCTACAGAAAGTCCACCCCCGAAGGAATCCCCCAGTCCTTGGGGAAAACAAGGTAGTCGAAAGTGAGTCGGTCTACGTAGCTCTCCCCCTGTCTCAGGGATGGGGTGGCCTTCAGACCTTCGCCCATCCCCCTCCCTTATATTATCCTGCGCCAACCCCCAACCACAGCCATACAGACAAGGTAAAAAGATGAAGTAGAGAACAGGCAGGAGAGAGGGGATGCTGCTCCTGGCTTCTGGGAGCTGCAGTGTGCCCATCCCCCAACCCCCTCCCAGCAATTTCTTGCCAATGTCTCTGGCAGTCCTGGGGGGGAGGGGGGGATGTAGATCTGTGGGGGGATGGGAAGCTCAAAGGATACCCGAGGATGGAAAGGGAGGAGAGGGTAGTCTGAAGCCATAAACCCGCCCCGGTAGGGCCAGGGGTGAAGGGTGGAAAAGAGATCCCCAAAAGATGAGGGCCCAGGGCACCAGGCAGTGGGGGGAGGGGAAGAGGGAGCAGCTTCTGCAGGGAGACACAGTCTGCAAAGATTCTTCTCCCGGCCAGCAATCTGGAGGCTGGTGCTGGACAGATGGGGGTTTTGGACACGGTGGCAAATGGACATGTGTTCCCCCAAAAAGGGAGCTGGGTGTAGCCCTGCCTTGGCCCACAGCAGTTCCTTCTATCCTCAGGAGTGACCCAGTCAGGCTCGGTCCTATCCCAACCCCACACCTTTCTCACTGCCACTCCTATCCCCCATAAAAGCCTAAAAAGGGGGAAATCTTTGCACTAGGGGAGTCACTGTTTTCTATTATGAGGGCATTGGACTCAGTTATCTTTAGAGAGGTCCTGCCTTCTACAGTTCCAGGGTCCATAGGTACCCTGAGCACCTCTGCCCCCCTTCCTGGGGCAGGTGGCCACCAGGCTGAGCAGCTGCATCTCAGCTTTCAGCATTTAAATGGTTTACCTACACGGGGGCAAATAATTTCCGGAGATCCCTTTAAGGGGGGGGGGAATCCAACCCCTTTAAGAGGGAGGGGTCAGAGCCATAAGGGTTATAAAAAAAAATCCAGCTTTCCTACTCTACCCGCCCTTAGGGCTTTTCTTTGAAGGGAGTTAGGGGAGAGGACTAAGGTGTTAGAGCCCCTGGTTTAGCAATCCTTAAAGAGGGAGACACGTAGCAGCCTTGCACTCCCACTCTTTCTCCCCACAAGTACGGTTGTTCTACTCAGTAACCCCTGGGACTTGCTGGGGTTACAGGGTTTGCCACTTAGGCTAGGTGACCTTGGGGGCTCTTGGACCATCCCTTCTTGTCCAGAGTCTCAGAAGGGAAATTGAGGAAGGAGCAACAGCCCCACTGGGTGGACTTCCAGGTGTGGGGGGGAGTAGAGCGAGGATGGGGGAGAGAGGAGGGGGAAGGTGTCTTTTATGGGGGACGTGTGTGTGTGTGTGTGTGTGTGTGTGTGTGTGTGTTGTGCATGGTCTGAACACCCGACAGAGATCCGTGGGCACCCACAAGCGACTCACTGCCAGGAGCAGCTGGGGGGAGGTGCCTGCCGGACCTGCATCTACCATAGGCTGCATGCAGAGCAGCCTGTCTCTTCTGGCTGCCAGTTCAGTTGGGAGGGGCGGGGGAGGGGTGTTCACTGTGTTCCCCCAGCACTCCATGTTTTTTTCCTTTCTGCATCTTCCCTTCTCTGCTCTCCTAGCCATTCTCGTTGGCAGGGAGAGGAATGCTGGGAGTACTCTTTATCCCACCCTGGAGCCCACAGTGAATCCAACCTAGGGGAGGGGGGGTTAACCCCCAGGGAAATCTAGGGGAGGAGGGAGAGTTAACCCTCAGGGAAATCTAGTTGGTACCAATTTTCCTTTCTGACAGCCCCTGAAGTCCTTCTCTGCTTTGGTCTTGGGGGCTTTGGACGGGGAGGGGAATTGGAGCCAAGAATCACTCCCCGTCATGCACCCTATGGTCCAGCCAATTTCATCTTTAGTCACTGGTGCTTTTGTACATGCCGTCCCCCATGCATGGAATGCCTTTCTTCCTCTTCTCTTCCTCTCAGAATCCCTAGTTTCCTTCAAAACTCAGCTCAAATTCTACCTCCTACATGAGATCTTTCCTGATCCTCCCCTCCCTGCCCCCACAACTAGTGAATCCCACAAGAAAAAAAAATTACCTCGTATTTGTTTAGTATGTTTTTGTGTATAGGTGTCGTCTCCCCAATAGAATGTAAGCTCCTTGAAGGCAGGAACTGCTTCATTTTTATCTTTTCGTCCTGAGATCCTACCGCGGGGCTAAGCATATAATAGGTGCTTATTGACTGGAGGAGTGATTGATCTTTGAAAGTCTAAAGGGGGCTCTGGGATGGATGAAGAGTCTATAATAACTTCTGAGGCTGAGGGATTCAGGGAGGGAAGGAAGGCCTTGAAAGGAGGGGCTGATTAATTTAGATTGTCTGTTCACCCAAGTGTCTGCTCTACAGAAACCCTCGCTGTCCTGGAAGCCGATTTCCACAAGCCTCTTTTAGGGACAAAGGATAGAGCGGGAAAGGAAAGATGGCTCTCATTTTCTCCAGTGAACAAGGACAGCAATGGAGTTCATGTGTTCATGTTTGAATACAGTGCCACAGGCTTGTGGGGGCATCTGCTTTCAACCGCTGGGGTGGGGTGAAGATAACAGGTGCTCTTGGGGACTTTAATTATTTCCTCTGGCTTCAAGGTTTGGCCATTAAGGATGGGGGTGGGGGCGGGGTGGGGAGGAGAGTCGGAGTAACTTACGGAGGTGGAATGCCCTGGGCCTCACCTCTTACACTAAGGTTCAAAACTGTTCCCCATCAGATGGTATGAAGGTTCACCATCCACATCAGGGTAGTGTGGGGGCAAGTTCCTCCAGTGGACATTCTCTGGTAGAGCGGGCACACAGTCTGCAGTGCATTGCCATGCCTCCTCTGTCTCCCAAAAGGACCACTGCGGCTCTATTCATTCTCCTCCAATACGCCGCAGAGAGGGGCATTGAAACTTCACTGTCCGACAGAGGGGGAAAAAATCCATCCAACCTACCTAGCTCCTGCCACCATTGCCTGCGCATAACCTGGCCTTCCTGCAGCCAAGATTGATATTCAAATACCAAACCCCTCTAGCCCATACCTCATTTCAGATCCCTTCTCCTCCCCCGCCCCCTCCCAAGTGAGAGCAGCTGCTGACAGGCAGCCTGTGTGTCTCCGAATTTTCCCTTCCCTTGCCCTCTCCTTCTCTCCTGGTTCAGTTAAAGGCACAGGGGCACAAGGCTGTGCTGCCTGCTGCTGTTTCTTCACCAACAATCCCTAACTGGGTGGGGGCAGGACTGGGGTTATCAGCCTACTCCCTTAGTCCCCCGGGATGGGAGTAAGGGAGGGGCAGGGGAGTAGGCACAGCCTGTAGCTCAGCAAGTGTTAAGGAAGCTGCCTCTGGTTCAGAGAAGGACTTAATTTGGGACCTCGCCCTGAAGGGCAAATAGTGAGGAAAAGGAGAAATGCCTTAGTTTGTTTTGTGGAGGGGTGGGTGGGTGGGTGTATTTCTATTCACGGTTTGGGGGGAGGGGCTCAGTCGTCACTTAGTAGTACTGAGAGGATCGCAAAGGCTAAAGGATAAAGAATAACTCTCTACCCTCTCAGAGATCTCTAATGCCACATTCTTATCTCTCCAACCATACACTTCCCCTACTGAACCAGCCCCTTCTTAAACCTGTCGGGCTAGGGATGGCAAGGACCCCAGTCTAGGCTCCGGAAGAAGATGGGGTGGGTAAGCAATTTTTTTGGGGGGGGGCTGGAAAGAGGTGACTCTGCTCTGATCTTTTTGGAGCTACCTTTAGGTGTCAAGAAAGGCAGTGTAAGGTAGGGAGAGGGGGAGAACTAGAGGAAAGGGCACAGAATCTGTAGTCAGAGGACCTGGGTTCCAATCCCCGCTTTCATTGCCTGTGACCTTGCACAAATCACTTTCTTCACTTCAATTTCCTTAATTGTAAAAATGAGGGGGTTCAATTAGATGACCTCTAAGGTCCTTTTCAGCGCCAAAAAAGCACTTGGATATGGGCTCAATAAACCTATTTTCAAATCCTAACTAGTATGACTTTTCTGGGCCTCAGTTTCCTCACCTGAAAAATGAGGGGCTTAGGTCTTTAAGATTCCTTCCATTTCAAAATCTATGCGCCTATGATCCCGCAGCCCTCGGAAGGGTTGCTTAGGTTACTAGGAGGCTTGGTTTCTTCTGACCGAGTTCTCTTCGGGTGTTACTCCCTCCCATGCCTGGGGCCCAGCGCATATTGCTCCCAGACCCCGGTCTTCAGACTGTCAGTGGATCTATATTGTTCTTCCCCTCTCCCCTCCGCCTCGGCGTCTGGACTCCCCATCCGATCTGGGTAAGAGCGGGTGTTGGAGGTTAGAGACCTCGGCCATGCATAGCCTGAGCTCTGCCTCCTGTGCCCACCGGGTTGACTAGTCATGCTCAGGCTCCTGGGGACGTGTCTGTGTGTGAGGGGGGAGGGGAGCCAGGAATGTGTCTACACAGCTCTGACTCCCACCTGCCAAAATAACTGCATCTCGGCTCGAGGACTCTGAGGTAGCCCCGCTGAGACTGTCACACTGCCCACCTCTTGCTCCGGGAGCTCTCCTGTCGACTCCCGTAGTGGGCTGATGGCGGGTGGTGGGGTGGGAAGGGTGGCGGTGTCGGGGAACGCACATTTGCCTTTGCCGCGAGATGGAAATAGGTGAAAGCTAAGCAAAAAAAAAAAAAAAAAAAAAGGAACGGGGGGGGGGGGAATAGGGGCTGGGAGGGGGGGGGGGCGCGGCGGGGCCAGGGGCTGACCTCACTGCAAGGGAAAGGAGACTTGTGCTAGGGGACGATGGAAGGGTGAGGCAGAGACTGGGCTTCCTGCAAGGGGGGCTCCTCTCACTGGGGTCTGGGGTCTCTAATGCAGGGGGCGTCCAATTTTGTTTCATTTCTTGCTGGGTTCCCTCTAGCTTAACCTCGGGCAGCAGGAGCCTGCGAGGGTGGGGTGTGTCCGTGCCTCCTGCAGTTTCCCTGGATGGGTGGCTGGGCGGGAGGGCGGGAGATGGAGGGGGTGGGGGGTGGGGGACGGGAAGGGGAATGCTAGCATGGGGGGGCGCTACGTAAGACTTTCCCGGGGGGGTAGCTGGGGCGAGCTTCTGGGGAGAGGGTCTTGGGGGTCGGCAGACTGGGGGGGTTGAATCATTGGGGGTGAGGGCCCAGGTTGGGGGGCGCTCCGGGAAAGAGAGAGGTACAAGGGGCTGGCGGAGGAAATCCACCCCTTGGATACGACCCCCCCTCCCCGCCACTCCCCGCACCTCCTCCCCCGGCAGCCTCGTGCTGCCCCCTGCGTTGGGACAGGCCGGCCGGTGGGGGCGGCTCTGATTGGTCCGGGGCGGGGAGGGGGAACAGAGGGCTGGGATTGGCTAGCGGGGGCCAGCCCAGGGCTTGTTGCTAATTGGTGGAGGTAGCGGAGGGCCATAAGCCGATTGGCTGCGGACGAGGAAGCAGGAAGGAGGGCGGCGGAGGCTCCGCTCTCGGGGAGTTTGTGGGGGAACCGCGAGCGGCGTAGCGGATCCCGGAGCCCGGCCCCGCCGCCCGCCTGTCTGGACGCCCGCCCCGCCTGCACGGCCCCAGCAGCCCTCCCGCCCCGACCCGGCCCGCCCGCTCCTCCGACGGCCCCGCCCGGTCGCGGCCCCCGCTCCGCCCGCCCGGCCCCGGCCCCCAGGAGGAGGCGCTGACGCAGCAGCGTGGAGCCCGGGAATTGAGCGCCCCCGGGGGGTTCCAGCCGCCGGATTCCAGCCCGGCCGGGGCCTGCGGGCGTCCTGGGCCCCGTTGTCCGCGCCACCAGTCGGGTGAGCCAGAGGGCTGGGGGCCGAGAAGAGGGAGGGAGAGAGGGAGGCGAAAGAGAGGGACCGTCCGCCTGCTCGCTCTCTCTCGATCGCTCGCTCGCCCCGCCGAACGCGCCGCCGCCCCCACTCGGGGATGAGGACAGACGGACAGACGCAGAGCAGGTGCTGACCGCCCGCACGGGCTGTCTGTCTCCCGGGAGTCCTGGCGCCCGGGTGGGTCCCCGCCATCGGGAGCGCAACGCGCCTCGAGGTGACAGCCCCCGGGGGCCGCCGCCGCTGCCCGCGTCGGGAGGCGGGGGTTGGGGGGGTGGGGCGAGGGGCCGGCGGAGTGCATCCCGACCGCGGGCGGGCGTCCTGGGGCCGCGGCCAAGGTAGGGGCATTGGCCACTGCGCCTCGGGAGCCCAGGGCTGGCTCCTCGGGCGCGGGCGAGTGTCCCCGCTCCCCTCCCAGGGCCGCCGCGACCCCCTCCTCAGCCCCCCGAGCGGGTGGCCGAGGCCCGGGGCGGCCCGGCCGCTGCGGGAAGCGCCTGCCCCCGGAGGGCCCGCGATGGGGAGCGGAGCCGGTTCTAGAGTCAGGCTGGGGGGGGGGGGGGGGCCCGGGGCCCGGGCCGGGCCGGGGGGGGGCGGGGACCGCGGTGGGCAGCCAGGGACGCTCGGGGCTGGGCACGCAACGGGACCAGGTTCGAGGAGAGCCGAGCGGGGCGAAAGGGGAGGGCGAGCGGGGCTTCGGTCCCGGGTCCGAGGCGCCTTGATGCTTGGGGGAAGGTGGATGGAATTGAAGTTGTGAGAGCCGCGTCGAAGTGACAGCGGGCCAGGGCTTCAGAGCCCGGCCCGGCCCTGCCCTTTCCGCCCCGCCGCTTTTTCTCGGCTGCGGCCTGGGGGGCTGGGTCAGCTCGGTTGGAGGGGCCAGCGCGGCCGAGAAGCGCTGGACAAAGGCGGCGCCCGCGAGGGAGCGGGGCGCAGGTGGTGGCGTCGGGTAGGGGCGCAAGGGTCCGAGGCACCCACCCCCACCCTCCGGATGTCCCGACAGCTCGACCGACCCTGGGGACTGCGGGGCCGGAGAAGCGGGCCCCGGGCTCCAGGGATCCGGCTGCAGGAGGAGCCGCGGTACTGTTGCCACGGCTCCCTGGATTGTCGGGCTCTTTCCCGTGAAGGGCTCTGGCGGCTGGGGTCAGGCCCGGCGGGGGCCGAGGGGAGCGGGGGCGGGGTAGCAGCAGGACGTCTGCGCTTCTCCAGGCAGGCAGGCCCCTCGGCCCGATTGGCGAGGGAGGCGATCCCGGAGCCCCGGAGGGGGGCGGGAGGGAGGGGGGAAGGCATCGGGGAGGGGGCCCTGCCCCATTTTTTGAAGGTCCTTTTTTTCCCGGGGGTGGCAGTGAGCATGAGCCCCAGCGAGGAAGGTCGCCTTTCAGTAGCAGAGGGATATGGCCCTATGGGGAGCAGCTTCAGAAAAAGGGTACTGGGAGAGAATGACATATGTATGGTGGGGTGATCGGGAAACAGGACCTCAGGTTCAGGTAAAATACTTGCAAATCAGCACTAGCCTCCTAATTTATTTCCTCTCGTTAGGGCCGTAAATATGAGGGGAAGAAATTGGATTCGGGGCAGATTTCTGATACCCTCTCTTCCACAACCCCAGTCTCTGTTAGGGTTCACAAAATGAGCTCCAGCGCCCCACATCAGTGTCTTACTTTAATGAAAAATGCTTTTCTAGTTAGTGAAAAAATGCTCTCATTTTGACTTAAGAGGTTATTAGTAAATCCCAGGGCCAGATTTTGATGATAAAAGAAAGAAAAAAAAACACGTCGTTACCTCGAGATGCCCCCTTGGGAGACTTTTCCTGCTCCCATCATAAAACTAACATAAAAAGGGAAGAAGGGGTCCCTATCAGACTAAACCTTGCCCTAGAGGGACATAGTGTCCTGCAGGGAAGAGTGCATCACTACCACAAGAGGACTCTGTGGACAGTGGGGGTGGGGTGGGAGCCATTGCCCTGTGTTCTTTTAAATTGTAGACACCTCCTCCAACATCAGTGTTGGGCTTTAATCCGGTAGCTATCTTCCTGGTCATGTAAACACTCCCAGAAATCCTTTTTCCCCTTCAGTTGCCATTTCTCTTAATAGAAGAGATGGAAACATTGAGAATGAGAGGCTTAGGGGTTGTATAGGGTATGGGTTGAAAACTTGAGTTCAAATCCCACCTCAGGCAGTATTGAGTAAGAGCTACTACCAGCTGTTGGTTGGATCTAATCCCAGCTCATGGGAAGCTGCTGATGCTCTCAGACTGTCAGTCTTCCCAGTGGTGCAGTGTGGGCTGCACTACCATCTCCCCTTGAGGGTGGAGCCTCTGGGCCAAAACATGAGCAGTTCTGAGTGCTGGAATTGAGAGAGGTTTGGTGGACTGGAGAATGCAGCTTAAACTGAGACGGTTTCAATGCGTAAACACACCAGCATGGTGGAAGAATCTGGGTCTTCATGCTCCCATGGGACTCCAGGGGTTGGGATTCCAAGGCACTCATCTGTTTTGGTAGCTGTGTATGAGATAATCTCTTCTAATAACTGGAATTCAGAATGGAGCTGTAGGATGGCCTTGTGCCTTCCCTGGTAGGGTGTCTTTCAAGGAAACCAACCCAGATCAGATGCAGCAAATGTTGTAAAGGAGCTTAACTCTAGGAGGGTTTGACCAGTGAAGTTTTCCACGTGTGGTCTGTTGATTCTCCCTTTATAAGGTGTATCCAGTCTGTCCCTGCCTTTTCATTTGGAGTGCCAGTCTTGTTCAGGCCCTCATCACCTCATAGCTGGATTTTTCAATAGGGTCTTACTATTCTCTCTGCTCTCATTATTCCAGCCTGCTCCCCAGAACCCTACACAACACAGAAGAATTGTCCTAAAATATCACCGTGATCAGTCATTTCCCTGCCCCAAAATCTTATAATAGCTTTCACTTGCCTACAGAATATAACCCAATGCCTCAGCCTAACATTCAAGGCCCCATCAATCCGATCCCATATTGGAGACAGAAAGTAAAGGTTTAGAGTCAGTGGTCCTGAGTTCACATCTCAATTCTGATGCTTATTTCTTATGTGACATTCAGTCGATCAGATCAGTAACCTGCCTGCACCTCAGTTTTTCATCTGTAAGGAAGGGGTTGGACTACATGACATCTGAGGTCTTTTTCAGTTCTAAATTCTAGGACTTTCCAACCTTTTCTCTTTACTATTTCCTTCTGCTAGGGGCAGCTAGGTGGCGCAGTACTCCCAATACTGGGTCTGGCATAAGGAAGATCTGAGTTCAAATTTCACTTAGACACCTACTGGCGGTGTGATCCTAAGCAAATCACTTAACCTCTTTTTACCTCAGTTTCCTCATCTGTAAAATGGGGATGATAATAGCATCTACCTTCCCAGAGTTATTGTGAGGATCAAGTGAGATAATGCCATAATAATTTCTATATAACATGTTAGCTGTTATCAGTATAATTATAATAACTCAGCCAAGCAGATAATACTCTCTGGGCAATCCTTCCTCTAGCACTTTAGGGGAGAATTCTCCCCTGACAGAATGTTGCCCCTACCTCCGCCAAATGCCACCTACCCATCTTTCAAGAATGAGTTGCAGTTTTCCCTCTTTCCCTGGCTATCCCTAGCTCCCAATTATCTCTTTCTTTGAAATTCCATGGTACTGAAGTGCCTGCACCAATAAAGCACTTGGTTTTATATTGTTTCCTGGTTGGCTCATGTATTTTTTGGTTTTGTCTCCATAGTCAGATTCTGGGCTTCTTGAGAGTAGGGATTGTATACTCTCCCTTTTCATATTATACCTTGTAGCGATTAGCACACATAGGCATTCAGTGAAAAATTTTGTCATGAATGAATGAATGAATGAATGAAGCAATGAATGGAGAATGCTATGGAATTGTGGCTGGAGAAGCACTTGACCCAAAATACCCAGTATTCTGTATACCGTTAAGGGACTCTGACCTTTCCTCCTAGGAGGTAGACATGCTGGGTCATTTGATGGGGGAGGAAATGAGGTTTTGCTATTTTCTTACTTTGCTAATTTTTTTTTTTTGTATTTTAGTTTACTCTTAGCATTCTGGGATTTTGTGGACTCTTGTATATTAGTCTTCTGCACTCTTGGTGATTCTGTCTAATAGATTGGCCTCATGACACCATATAGAGATGGATCTGAAAATGTTGTAATCCTGTTTTCTTCCTACTCTACCAGACCATCTCCCCCCACCCACACACTTAGCTGTCGTTATGCAATTTTCCTTGTCGTCCATGCTAAATGAATCCATGTGTTTTATCTCTTCTTGTTCTTGGGTGTAAATGAAGGAAAAAATACTTTGGGAGAGGAGAATAGAGATTCCTAGATTTTGTGGATTCCTGTTTTCCAGTCTGGTGTAGAGGGAGAGCACTGTGTCTCAGCTTCTCTGGGACAGAGGTCCTTTGAAAACAGATCTATCCATAATTAAAGCTAATTGAAAAGAAGTAATTAGGAATCCTATCAAATTCGGGACTCTGTTACTGCCCACCATTAACTGGTATAGAGAATGGGCTATAAGACTATTGACAGCATTGAGTTTAGATACTTAAAAATACATTCTTCAGCTCTCCTGCCCCCCCATCTCCCCTTTTGTGCCCCAGTTTGATGATAAATGGACTAGCATTTCTTCCAGAAGGGAAAGATACCTCTTCTTGTTACCATGGCAACAAAGCCCACTCCCCCATCAAAGAAACCACCACCTTTCCTCCTCCTGTTTTGTAGCTCAGAAGAGGTACTACAGCTTAGAACTGGGGTTCATTCCTAGCTCCAGGCTGCTTTGCTCTGTGGCCCTTGGACACAATTCTTCCGGTTACTGGGCATCAGCATGATTTTTATTCATCCAAAGCAGTATCTGGATTACTTATTCTTATTTTCCCCACATGGACCTAGAAGCCCTAAGGTGCTTCCTCATGGGGCATAGATAATCCTTTTTTTTTTCTTCTTCTCCTTACCCTTATCTGAAATTTTAAAATCCCCATTAGTGTCTCCACCTTCAGCTTAAAAAAATCCCCTCCACACCCTCTGGCACCTGGAAGGATGAATGGGAAACTGGGGAGTGTTGTCTTCTGTAAAGGAAGTTTGAGAAAATCTGTAAGGAATCTCCCTTTCCTCCACATTATCCTTTCTGCCCTTCTTCCCTATTTACCTCCCTGTTCTCTCCCCTGCCCCCCCCAATTTCCCCCGCCCCCCAAGTTGGACTTCTGTAGGAATCTTCAATTTATTTTCATTCCTTTCAGTATTGCTCTCTCAGGGCTTTTGAGGATTTTTGTGTGGATTTTTTTTCTTTCATTTTATCTTGTTCTTATTCTGTTTGGCCTTGCTCTGGCAGCATCTGGCCTCAATGCCTCCTCGCAAGGTGAGCCATTAAGGGGAAAAAAAAAATCTTACAAAAAAAAATCTCTGGCGTTGAGAAGCAGGCTGGGTCTAAGACTGCCAGCTGAAGCTGCTGGGTTTATGGAGCGTTATACGAACAGCTCCGACTTTAAAAGGCCTCCTTTTTATGAATGGGTAGTGAGGAATGTAAATAAAGCAGCATCTCTCAATGGGGAAGCATTTTACATAAGCAGCGCTACCCCAGGCCCAAGTATTTATGGGAATTTGCTAGCACAGTCTGGCGAGGCTCACTTCCTTTGTGAACTTGCCATTGTGCTGGGGACGCGAGGCCTTCAGTGGGGTGAGGGCAAAAGCTGGGGTGAAGAACGTTGGTGGCTGCTTCTCCTCCAAAAAGGACCAGGCTTGGGGTCTTGCACAGGAAAGAGATTGGAACCCTGGCTGAGAATACACCAGTTTATAGCTAGGATGTGGTGCCTGTTTAAGTTGGAGGAGAGAGGTGAAATCCAGCCTGTCATGACTGGGTTTCTGGTAGTCTCCAGCTATAGACCACTAAAGCTGATGCCCATTCCCTGGGGGAGAGGGAGGTCCCAGGTAATCGAATTCCTTCCTTCCTTTTAACTAGAGTCAAACCGATTGGTTGGAATTTCAGCTCCTTTATGTTCTGGGCCCATGCTTTTCCCCACCCCTCCCCTAACCCCCCATCTCTATCTTATGATAGAGATACTAATGATAAGTAAAATGGTTAAAAGGAAGGAGGAGGAGGGTAATTGGAAGATTGATCAGACCCTGAATAAATGAGAATATATTGTTATAGCTTTAAAAAATCTGAACTCCAGACCCTCCCTCCTATTTTCCCTCAGGTCAGCTAAGACATTGGAGCCCTGACCCTGAGAAAACTGGTTTGAGTCCATGTGCTCAATGAGCAGACTTGGTGAGGAAGGTGTACGTGGGGTTGTCCAGGGAGAGCGGCCATCCAAACCCCGTCACTCTCTCAGTGAAGAACACTTGCTGGAGTGGTTCTAAGCATCTCATAAAAATAGCATTGCTCATGAGCTCTTTTTTGAAGGCCCTTCCACAAGGAGAAAGGGCTGAAAAGGAGCCCCGGCCCAGACCGGGTTTATCCCAGGAAACTCCTGCTTGAGGTAGCATGCACCAGGTTGCTTGAGTGAAAGGACCTGCCAGTGAGTCTCTTCATTGCTGTAGGATCGAAGTCAGGTGTGACTTTTTTCAGCACTTTCTTCTCACTGTGTTCTGGGAGAATGGGATTTTAAATCCCGGACCCCACCCCTAGAGTTTAGAACAGGTCTTCTTTTCACTGCCGTGGTATATAGTTGATTGTTTGCAAACAGTCCTTCTGTTGCCTTGGTGGTCCTTCTGCCCTAGGTAGGTGGTACTGTTTTCAGTTTCCAAGACATGGAGGAAAAGAAATAGAGGTAGATATTTTGACCCTTGATCCAGTTGTCAATACCAGGAGCCATTGTATTTTAATGGGGGAGGGGCGATTTTTGTCAGTTAAAAAAAATTCCACAAATATTATTGTTCGTCTTTGAACTGTTGGTTTTGTAAACCTTTTGTTATATTTAATTATATTTTCACCTGAAAAGAAAATCTAAACTGGACCCTGGGTAATTATAAGGACCAAGGTTGTAAATATAATGACCAATGACCTAAAGCAGAGTTAAGAAAATCTATCTCCCTTCTTTTGTTGCAAAAGTGAAGAGTACTTTGTCTGTGGAATAGTGTATATATTTCTAGATATGGTCACTGTTAGTTTTGGTGAGCTTCCGCCCACACACACACACTTGTTTTTAAAATCTTTATTACAAAATATTTCTCCTTGGGTCTGGGAAGAGGCAGGAATATATTTGAAAATGAATTCTTTATTTTAAAAAATCTGAAATTTTCACACACACCCATACTTACGGCCAAAACTTTTTAGATGTGTAGATTGGATTCACATTCTAGGTAAAGACTGAACCGGGTGACTGACATCAACTCTGATTCTTTGTGAATTTTTGGGTGCATTAGGGTAGTATTTTTCAATCATTGTGGATCGCAGCCAATTTTTATTGCCAAAGATCCTTCTAAAAACCTATAAACTTAAAAAACCCAACTGACTCTTCCTTCTTCTCCTTTGCTTATGATCCCAACCCCTTGGGCCCCAAGAACTCCAGAGCTGATACTGAAAGGTGAGAGGAGTCTGTGGTAAAACCTTTGGACAATGTACCATTGCCCAGTATCTTTTGAATTAACAAATGCTATTTTAGAGGGTCATTGTCATTCAGAAGACATCGAGATGCACCAAAGAGTAAGTAGTAAAAGGACCTGGACTCAGTTCACAGTTTAGCTGTTTCAAACCTCTGTGACTTTGGTCGTCACTTCCACTCTCTGGCCTCAGTTTTCTCATCTGTAAATTGAGAGGGTTGAACTAGATGATCTAGAAGTTCCTGGCAGCTCTAATTTTGTGATTCCATGTGCCAGTCACTGTAAGGTGTGGAAAGCTGCAGAGGAAGAAAAACAAACAAACAAACCACACACACCCAGTTCCTTGCCTTGAGAAGTTTATAATCTTGTTGAGTATAATACAAGTTAAACCAATAAGTTAAGACTTAATAAGACTAATAAGAGGTCAGACAGAGAGGCATGAGAGATTCTGGGAGGAAGGGATCACTTCTTTAGATAGGGATATCAGGGAAAGACCTAATGGAAGAGGACAGTGCGCATGACTTGAAAGAAAGAAAGGATTTCAGCTGGCAAAGACAGAGGTGGCTGTTGCAGGCACTGGGGTTAAAGGGGTTGGAGATTCAGGGAGTTGGAATGATGTGCACAAATGAAGTGCCTCCTGGGAGGAAGAAAGGCTAGTAGTCCGTTTTGGCCGAAATGTAAATTGTGAAGGGGAAACAGTGCGATATCTCAAAAGTGGTTTCGAGTGATGATCAATCACAATTTCAGAGTACCAGTGATGAAATGCTCTAGTACCTGCCGCTTGACAAAAAGGTGATGGATGCAGAATGAGACATCATTTGGGACATAGCCAGTGTGAGGATTTATTTTAGTCAACTCTGCCTATTTGTCAGAAGCATTTTGTTTTTCTTTTCTTCTCCTATGGCTGGGAGTGAGAGAGAAAATAGATTTTTGTCCATTAAAAAATAAAATTAAGTATTTTTTAAAGGTAGATTAAAGCCAATGCATGAGAAGCCTTAAATGTCAGAATAAAGAATTTCTGTCTCATCCTGTAACGAGTTGGGACACCTACTGAAGCAGACAAGTAATAATACAATCAGATCTGTACCTTAGAGAGATTGCTTTGATATGGCCAAAGTACGAAGGATGGATTCCAGAGAGAAAAGACTATTACTGCCTAGTAGGTGGCAATACTGTGGTGGTGGTAGCAGGAGTGGGAAGGAAGGATTAAATGCTAGTGTTCAAAAAGATAGGACTTGGCATTGATTGGATATGGGGGACAAATAAGATGGAACAATATAAAAAGACTATTTCGAACTTACATTGCTGGTAGAGTGGTGGTACCATCTCCAGAAATAGCCTAGTTAGGAAAATTAGGGTGGTTTTTTTTTTTCCTTTTTTTGGAGGGGGAGGAAGGGGTGATGAGTTCAGTTTAAATGTTGGCAGGATATCCAGATAGAGATGCCCAGCAAAGAGTGGAGATCAGGAACTGTAAATATAGATTTAAATGTAATAATTGAAGCAATAGGAGTAGACGATATTACCAAAGGAGAGAATGGAGAAATGAAAAAAGAATACAGGAAGACAGGACCAGGGATTCCCTGCCTTTTAGAATTTGGAAGGAGGAAGAGGAAAAAGAGCCAATAAAAGAGACCAGAAAGAAATTGTTAGGGGGAAGGGGAAGGAGAAGGAACCTTGAGAGAGCAGTGTCATAGAAGCCAGCTGGTTAAGCATATCAGAGAGAGTGAGTGTATGTGTGTGTGTGTGTGTGTGTGTGTGTTAGATGGTGTCAAATGATACAGAAAGGTCAAAGAGGATGGGTCTTGCTTATAAACTCATGGAAAGATTGTTATTGGGGTACCAGCATGATACTAGGATGTGCTGGCACAAGGTTGACATTTAAGAGCCATGAGGTCATCGTCCAACTATATTCAAAATGGTTAGGCTCTTATTAGAACACTGTATCGGCTTCATGACTTGACAGGTGTGGAAAACTTAGACAGGATCCAGAAAAGAGCTAGAAAAATAATGGGGGGGAAATTGGAAGATAAAATCACCAAGGAAGAAGGAAAGGATCTGGAATTGCTGAATAAAGAAGACTGAGGAATCACTTAATACAATTTTATGTAGTAGAAAGAATACTTAGTGGGTGTGAAATCAGAGGATCAGTGTCTGTATCTAGATTCTGACGTTTCTGTGTGTGAGCAAGTCAAATGACCTCTCTGGACTAAATTGCCTCTAAGGACCCTTCCAGCTTAAATCTACAATCCTATACATTTTCAACTGTCTGGGTTCTGTGGGAAAGAATGGTTAGCTATTCTCTATTTCCGCGGAAGGCAGGTAGCAAAGAAATGTTTTCTGATTAATTGACCACTTTTGGCCCTGGAGAACAGATAATGAGACACAACCTTCTACTCCTGGTGCACACAGGTGGGAGTACTATGGATTTGCTGTGTCGCATATGCTGTGGCATAGTCACCATGTTGGTTGGTTTTACGTAACTATGTTTTTTTCTGTGTTAAAGGGGCAGGAAAGGAGGGATGATATATTTTGGGGAAAGAAGCAAAATATAAAATCAAAAGGCATCAATAAAACTTTAAAAAGGAAGTGAGAGTTGATTATAGCAAGAGAATTTTAGAGAAGTATAAAGAAAATTTCAAGGTTATAAAGGAAGTCATAGCCTTTCCTCCCCACGGGATATTTTAAAATAGGAGAAACAACCTATATATCCCTTCTTTCTCTTCTCCCCTTCCCATAAAACTCTTTCCCTTAATACAGTTGGTCCCCAGCTTTACAAACTAATTATATTACAGAAGTTCAGTTAATTTTTTTTTTAACCCAGAGCATATTTTTTTTGTTTATTGAGGTTTTCTTCTGGAGAAAAAATTTTAGAAATGGTGATTTTGTTTTCAGACCAGCACCCAAAACCTATTTAATTTATAATATAACTAAATACTTTATATTTATAACAAAAATGGTAGAAAACAATTTTGTTGTAACACTTGATAAAATTTAAAAGATAGTTTTTATTGATCTTGAATGCTGATGTTTTGAGGAAAAGCATTTTAGAGGAGAATGAGAAAGCAGATGGAAACTTGTAGGGATTACGAAGACAGCATAATTTCAAAGGCTCAAGAGGCTGATAGGCACAAATTCTTTTGTTTAATTTCACTTACTGATTTTCAGCTTTTTTTCCCCTTTCTAATACGTTGTAAGCTCCTTGATATCAGGGACATTCATTTTTGGCTTTCTGTCTACCATGCCAGAAAGGTAGCTAGTGCTTAATAACTGCCTGTTGATTAATTGATTCTCTGCTAAAGGTAAATCAGGAGCACTACCACTCTTAAACTTGTCACACATGATTAGGGTCAATTTTAGTTTACAAATGAAATGAGAGACGGAGAAGTGTTTTTCTGAAGTAATTGTTAAGAGTTGAAAGAGAGGGGTAAAGAGGATGTACATGCACATATAAGAGTGCTCGAGATGTATGTAGTCAACTGTGCTGTCAGCTGTGGAAGAGAAGAAGGGAGCTCATCTTGAGCTCAGAAAAATGCATGATCCCTGAGAGGGAAGAAAGGAGGGTAAGGGTAAGGTGGTGCAGTGAATAGAGTGCCAGACCTGGAGTCAGGCAGACTCATCTTCCTGAGTTCAAATCTGGCCTCAAACATTTACTAACGTGTGTCTCTGGGCAAGTCACTTAACCCTGTTTGCCTCAGTTTCCTCGTCTGTAAAAGGAGCTAGAGAAGGAAATGGAAAACTGCTTCAATATCATTGCCAAGAAAACCCCAAAAAGGGTCACAAAGAAGTCAGACACAATTGAACAACAATAAAAGCCTTAGGGTTCAGGTCAGATGGTATTCCCATGCTCACCACCAGCTAGGACAATTTGGATTTTGCCTACTCTTTTTATGTATATGATATGAATACCTCAGGTATTTATAACTGCTTCCTGCAAGTAGAGTTGTCAGGGAAGTTTTTCTGACTTCTTTCTATTCTCTGCAACTATTTTTGTCTCAGTTGATTAGAATATTATACTAATAAAACTAGTCACATATTCAGTCCCTACATGGGTCAGTTAGCCTGCTCTTTTCCACAGCCAAAGACTATCCATAACCGGCAAGCCATCTTAGAAATTTGTGCCCTTGGTCGCCAGAAGTCTGGACAAGAGTTTGGCTCTATGAACAGAGATCCATCCCCATTCCTGAAATAAGAGAATTATGAGTCAGTAATGTCACCTCTGAATATGATGTACAGCAAGTCACTAATATATTTTGCATGGGTTGATTGAAAATATTGATTGAAAATGATTGAAAATATGTAAGGGGGAAGAAAAAAGATCTCCCTTCATTTTGCTGTGAAATGCAGTTTTCAATCCAGTGAAGGGAGCTTACTGAGCTTGTGTTTATCTTATCTATCTGCCTTTCTTGTGTCTCTCAAATTGTTAAATGCTGTGGTGTAAATGGCTTTCCATCCCGACTACTCACTTTGTTCCTGGCCCAACCTGGAAAGTGTGGAGATATTGAGAGACCAGAGTGGTCATATGTAACTCAGAGCTTCTCCAAGTGGCCATTGCAGTCTTGGGACCCTCCCAGGGATTTGGATCTGTCCAGTGACATGAGGTATGTAGAGGGTTTGAGTTGTCCTTCTCACTCCTGAAAACTACCTTTTGCCAACCTTTGCATCCATTTGTGAAATGAGATAATATGAACTTATTTATTTGTATAAATCTTTAAGGTTTATACCCTGCTTTCTACACGACAACCCACTGAGAGAAGTAGTGCGAGTATTTTTTACCCCCGTTTTACAGTTAGGAAAACTTGGACTTTGCCTAGGGTCGAATAGCTAGGGTCAGAGCTGGAATTTGAACTCGTTTCTTCTGACTCCAAGCCCAAAGCATTTTCTACAATATCGTTTGAATGTTACATGATGTTTGCCTTTTTGGCAAATTGCAAAGAAGACCCTATTATTATTTATTACAAATAGAGATTTCAACAAATATAAACAAATTGCCAAAAAGGAATGAAATATAATTGGAATTACTTCACCTAGATACTTAGATGATCTCAGCCGTGGGGCTCCTCCTTCCAGGAGGTACAGGTTGAAACCCTCTTGTATGCCATAGTGTTCATAAATCCTCCATAGGAGAGCCCACTAATGTGTTACATTATCCATATATATGTACATCATGCCATACATGTAAATGTGTGTATATATACATATATACACATATACACATATATACAAACTCTGAATGAAATAACAATAACAGCTTCCTTGCTCCATGTCTCTTTGTGATCTGTGTACTTATAAAGTTTTGTTGCTGTTTTTAATATTGATTCATAAAATGTTAGAACTGGAAGGGACCTTAGAAATCATTTAGTCCAGGGGTTCCTAATCTGAGGTCCATGAACTTATTTTTTAATATTTTGATAACTTTTATTATAATTGGTTTCCTTTGTAAAGCTCCATATTTTATGCATTTAACATTATTATTCCAAGAAGGAGTCAGTAGGCTTCTCCTGATTACCAGAGGGGTTCTTGACATAAAAAAAGGTGCAGAGCCTGTGCTTTATTTAGTCCATGCCCCTCCTTGTACAGATATAGAAGGAGATAAGAAGGTTGAGTTCCTTTGGACCAGAACCTGGCCCTCCTGGGTCATAGCCCAAGGTTTTTGCTTTGGTGGCCACAGTTCCTTATGCAGGTTGTGCCTTCTTTCATGTAATAATGACCTACCAGGAAAAAAGCAGTGTGTCAAGTTAGGTTTTGTAAATGGAATCATTTTAAGTTGGAGAGTTTGCCATTTAAAAGAACTCTTTGAAGAATCCCTTTGTGATGCAAATAATCACTTCCTAATTTGTCTCTTCTCTCACTTTGTAGCTTCTTACAGTGAGGCACAAGTTATAAATGAAGTTAGCTGCTTTGTGCTGAGGGAGGCATAACTGGTTCTCTTGGTAACCTTCAGCACCTAGGGCCCAGGGGCTGTAGACTTAGACTCCTCAGGCTCCTTTCCTTAACTTAGTCATATCTCTCTCCCATTCCAGGAGAAGAGCTTGTTGACACATTTTAACCTTCAATGAAAATTCCACTACCTGCATGGGTAACACTCCATCATATCACCACCTTTTTCATTTGTGCTCATTTAGGAGAAGAGGGAGAAAAGAAGGCTTCTACAATTTCACTTACAGCAAAATAAAGCCCATTTCCCAACCACAAGATAGAAGCAGATCCCAGATTTGCTGGGTCAGCGTGCCAAGATACCCAACTGGGCAAACTAGAGCTTGTGGTTAATGTAGTAGGATGAGGGGCTGGGCATCAGAATGACTTCAAAGGTGCACTAAGGCCCAGCACCTTAGGAACATCACTTGTGGGAGTGTTGAGAGGAGTGAAAGGTGAGGCAGAGTGAGTAAGGATAGTAAGGCAGACCTTCCACCAGGGTCAGGTGGCAGTGTTTGGAGTTGTTCCCCAGAGCACCGTGAGTGTGTGCCCAGGCCAGGACGGTGTTTAGGTTTCATTCATTCAGCAACCCTATTCAGAGTGCCTGCTATATACCAGCCACTATGCTGAGTGCTAAAGAGGAGTAAAAAGGCAGTCTGACATATGCCTATTCAGGAGATACCATTGCCCTCATTGCCTCTGCCACCTTTCCTCGGGGCAAAGCTTTCTCGGTGTGTACCCATCAGTGACCTAACTAGGCTATGTTGAGACCAGTCTAGCAGCATCCTCTCAGAGGGTGTTGAGATAGTAAAAGGGATTGTCTGGTGAACTTGATATGAGCAACATCCTACCACACCTTCCCAACCAGGCAGGTTTGATTCTTAAGAACACGCTACTGTGGCACTCCTAAGACATTGACTGTAGAACCTAAGCTCAGAGAAGCTGTTCCTAGGTATACTTTCCAGGATAGATGGAAAAGCCTGCTTCTAGGTTAAATTGGACCCCAGCTTTCATTTTCCGTCACTCATATTATCTGACCCTGTCTAGGGTTTTCTGTCCTAATGGATTGAATAGCTGATGAAATTTTTTACTAGATACCTAACAGGGCTGAGGAAGATTATCATCTCAGGAGTAATACTTCTCTGTGGTTCTTGAACATGAGCTCACAGTGAATTTGGGAGTAAAATCCACATTCCCTTACCCATTCCCCCCTTCACCTCCTCAAAGAGGCTAAAAGTATTTCTCTTGGCTAGTTTTACCATGCTAAATTTGAAGTTCTACATAGAGGTAGAGAGCGGGCTTTCAGGCTGTGTTGGAGTGAGAGATCCCTGACCCCAATTCACACCACACTCAGCACAGCTAGAAAGGAGTGAAGATTCCAATTTTCCCAAGGTGTAAGGCTTGGACTTTTAAAATGTAGAATTATAACAGCATGGCAGAGTTCAGTATGCAGGCAGAATTTCTTCATTTCCTAAATGAGAAGAAAGGAAGCTGGCTTCATTTGGAGGTACAGACCCTTAATATAGAGAAGGGCTATAAGGAGCAGACCCAGTGTGCTTCTGAAGCTAACTAGCTACTGGCACTCATCTAGCTAGCCCCCTCCTCGGCTGTGGAAGAACTCCCAGGCTGAGAGGGAGCTCTCTGCCCTCCCAAGCAGCCCTCCCAGATGGCTTTTGGATTGTCTGATGTGAATCACAGAGTGATAACGGAGAATTGATCCCCACCCTTGGTGTAAGTCGGTTAAATAGTCTCACTTTTAGTACAATAAGCACAGCTAGGAGGATGTGGAGGAAAACAAGGAATTCCCTGCCTGTTTGTTCTGTACCTTTCCCCTCCCCCCAATCCCATGTCCTGTGGCCCTCACTCTAGGCCAGATTGAGAATCAGCCTAATAAGGACACCTCCCCTTTCTGTGCCCTTTTGCCATAACTCAGCAACCACCCCCTACTGCCACCCGCAGGGTCTTCTCATGTTTCCTTGTCCTTTCTGTTCAGTGGAAAAAGCTGGGAAACTGGTAGGATTTAGCTCTGGAAGGAATCATTTAGTCTAGCATAGTGTAGTGGGTAGAGTCCTAGACTTGGAGTCAGGAAGAGGGAGGTTCAGATCCTGCCTTCAAATGATTATTAGCTAAGTGACTGTGGGCAAGTCATCTAACTTCCCTCTGCCTCCATCTCTAAAATGAGGGTGTCAGACTCCATAGTCTGTAACGATCTTTCTCAGCTCTGCATCTAAGATTTGGTGATCTCTCTCATTTTGCGGGTGAGGAAACTGAGGTCCAGGGAGTTTGTCTGATGTTATGTGCCTTAGTTAACCTATCTCTGTATATACCTGAGAGGACTTGTACATTTGTACATCCTCCGATGCTAAATCTAGTATTCTTTCCACTATCCCACACTGCCTAAAATTTACAGTGTTAGGAATGTGTATGCTGCACATCAAGGAAATATCTACATTTTTAAAGAAGCTGATAGGACTAGGCAAAATCAAATTGCTAATGGTGGCATTACAGTCATCAGTGGGGAAGAATTTTTTTGAATAGGAACCTTCCTGGGGCTTACTTAGGCAGCTCCACATTCTGCCTCCTCTTAAGGCCAATCAGCAGCAAAAGTCTTGAGCTGAAGGTGCAAAGCCAGATTGGAATCCCATGGCCCAGAAGCACTCCCTGACCTGCCTTTCTCCCCTCACCCCAGATGTACATACAAGTGTGTGACTAGAAGTCCAAAAAGGATCCAACAATATCCCCTCTCTCAGCTTGTCCTTCCCCCTGCCACCTAGTCAGGCCTAAGCACCTTTGGTTTATGGTACCGATTGCTAGTCACCGTTATCCTGGGCCTCCACTTTGTTTGTCTTGGGGAATAGGACTGGAAAGAAGAGATTAGGATCATAGATC
Source organism: Vombatus ursinus (assembly GCF_900497805.2). Lineage (NCBI taxonomy): Eukaryota > Metazoa > Chordata > Mammalia > Diprotodontia > Vombatidae > Vombatus > Vombatus ursinus. The sequence continues at coordinate 21,807,000 of NW_020954572.1, read as the reverse complement.
TGGAGTTAGGAAGGACCTTAAGACGTCACTGAGTTTAACGCCCTCATTTTACAGATGAGGAAATTGAGGCCCACAGGCCACTCAAAAGACCTGAGGAGAAAACCTCACCTTGATTCTGTACTCTAAAACTGCAGGCTGATCTAGAGGAGGCACATTGGCAGTGCTTGCTATCCAGGCCTTCCCCTTACGCTGTCTCGGGATAACGGTGACTAAAAGGACACTTCCCAATTCCAAGTTCCCTTCCCTCAAGGAGCATTCGCTTTGAAGTCACCCCAGAGACAGAGCAAACCAAAAGTCTCTGAAGTCAAGATGGTAGAGACCAAGGGCCAGTTCTCTTCCAAAGTCAAAGCATGTTCTTTATTAGGGAATTGGGAAGAGGGAGGTTCAAATCCTGCCCTCAAACAATTTAGTTCCTTTTTTTTTTTTTTTAAATAAGACCTGCGTTTTCACTGATGTAGGGAATTCCTTTTTCGAAGACTCCCTTTACCAGTGTAGATGTACTCCTGCTCTACAATTCATAGTCTTATTTGCCTAGAGTATTGAGAGGTTAAGTGATTCAGCAAGGAGATGTGTTTCAGAGACTGGACTTGAACCCAGGCCTTTCTGACTGATAGATTTCCACTATGTCACTATGCTTGCCTGACACATCTTAGCCTCTTAAATCCTTGTTCATTGATTGAAGACCCTAGTATAGTGACAAGAGCACTGGATTTAGAATGGGGAAATGGAGTTTGATTTTTGGTTTTGCCATTTATTAGCCGCGTCTTTTTGGATAAGTCATTTGGACAAGTTGCCTAACAAGCATAAACTATACATATTATTTACTCTATCTCCTGAAGGTCTTGGCCTCCTGGTTGCTTTTTATCAGGATTTCATACTACCTGGATGTTTGATGAAAAGGGGAAAAGACCAAGGAAAAAAACTGCTGGGCTGGTTTTCTCCAGGGTTCACAGGCTAGACATTACCCTAGGGCACAAGAAATATCTTAGATTGTAGAATCAGGTTCCCCACCATCACTTTCCTTGGAATTTCTTATTGGGAGTGGCAATTAGGGGCTAGCCAATGACCATATCCTTAGAAGGAGAAGGGAACCCAGAGAGTTAGCAGTAGGGTGGGGGTGAGGGATCAGCACAGCTGCCTTCCTTGGCTCTTGCCAGTGATAGAATCAAATTCCTAGTAAGCACCCCACTCCCAACAGCTAAAATAGTTGTACTTATTGGTTGATCCATTGTATAAATGAGAGGGAAAGACTAACTGTGATGAGATTCATACCTTCTTCTGATTTCTTTGGATCCTTTTTTGACTGGACTAGGTTAGACCCTTTAGAGGGGAGAGGGGGTAGGTCCAAAGAACCGAGAGCTGCTTCTCCTTTGCCCAGCTCCACCCCAGGGAAAAGCTGCTGCGGGAGTTCCCACATCAAGCTTCAAAGTGTGACTCACACCACTCTTTCTTCAGCGTGCCTCGAAAGCCCACAGCTCAGCATGCTCAAGGGAAGCTGGAGCCAAATCACCCAGCCTCTATTTGGATGATTCTGGGGTGAGGGAGGGGGCAATTCACGGTTTGGGTCCCACATAAAATCTGGGGTGGTTTTGCAGTGGTGTTTTTGATGGCTCCGAGTTTTTTCAGTGAGCTAAATGGAATTTGATAACTTCACTGGAGGGTGGGTGGTAGGGGCGGGGAGAGCATGGAGAGCCTCCCCCATTCTCATCCCAAGCTCAGAAGGGCCACAGTGTTATCTCCTGCAGGGTCAAGCAGTTGAGAGGCATCTCTTCCTGACCAGTGTAGGTGTATGTCTTTGGGAGATGAGAATGTTGAGGCTGTGGAGCTGGCTGTTGAAGTGAAAAAAGAATTCTCATGTTCAGGCCCAGAGAAGAGCCGTGAGGAGAGAGAGAAGCATAACCCCGAGACCCTTACTCCCCCTTTCCTAACTTGCTGGTGATGTCATGTTTACATGATGGAGAGGGCTCCTAGGCTGGGGCCTGAGGTCACCTACCCATTCAGCTAATTGACAAGTGTTCCTTAAGTACCTGCCTCTTCTCCTGCACTGTTTCTTTGGTCTGCTTCAGAGCAAGGGCCAAGCCTTCCTGATTCTGGTCAGTTGGATCTATGCGTGACGGCCATCTACTAGCTTAGTAGCTATGTTCCCAGCTTGGCTTTGACTCTCCATATGTGTACATATCTATGAAGGCCATGAGTCTGGGCGAGCTTGGCTTCATGGCCTTGGGCCATCCCTTGCCCCTCTGTTTTGGTGGGCTCTCTGCCTAGACCTTGAGCGGGGAGGGGAGCTGCAGCCACCATCCCAGCTCAGCTGCCCCCGATCTGAACTCCATTTCTTTCCCCACCTCCTGGGGTCCCCTGAGCTTTCTGGGGAAAGGGTCTTGGTTTTGACCTGCCCCACTCTTCCCCCCTCCACCCCACCCTCCCTCTGCCCCAGTGTCTTGCTCTTGGCCCTATCCTGGGGCCAGGGCAGGTCAGCACATGAAGCCATAGCTTTCTCCCTGGCATACTGCCTCCCCTTTCCAGTTTGCCGAGTCAGAGCTCCGGGGTGGGGGTCGCCCACGCTGATCAGACTGGTTTATAGCAGGGAGAGGAGTCCTTCTGACAGTTCCCAAAGCCCTTTCCCCCTCTCTCAGTTAGCCCATTTCTTCCCAGGAGAAGGGGGGGGGGGCGCGGGGCTGAAAGTGAGTGGCTCAGGGCTATGCTGGCCCAGCTGGCTGGCCATTGCTCAGCTTGCATTCTGATCTGTGTCCTCTTGAGTGGGCATTTGGAGTGATCACCAGGGAAGGAAGCCTTTAGGAAGCCTGAGCCCAACTCCCGTTTGGGAATTTCAGGGTTAAATCCTTGCCCAGCAGGGACTCTAACTCTGTGTTCTTTAGAGTGGAGTGTATGTGAATAACAATAGCAGTGGGGGAAATTAAGAAGGAAAGGGTGGGAAGTGGGGATGGGCCGGCCTTGAGGGTAGGCCGAAAGGAGCAGAGGAGCCTAGGGGCCAGGATTGGGTTTTTGTCATCTAGCTTGTTCGAGAAGCTGGGCCCCTATGAGCTACACCTCCCCCCCCCCCAATCCCATCCCATCCCACCCCCAGACCTAGGGTCTGCTGAGTCCTGCCTTAAGCTAGAAACTCAGCCTATATCTTTCCTGCAGCTGCTCCTTGAGTTTTTTGGAGGGCAAGTACGGTCTGACAGAGAGCAGGCATTCTAAGACTCCCTGTGACCAGATAGGTTCATCTCATCCATGCACTTTCCAGGTCTTTGGAGCCTCTTTTGCTGGGGGAAAATTTCCTGCCCAGTGCCCCTTCCCCGGTGCCTGGCTTTCGTAAGTGCAAGAGCAGGGTTTTGGGCTACCTGTCACATAGGTATGTGTTTTGGCCTGAGCACACCAGTAAGTAGAATTTCCTACATCTGGTTTGTTCTTCTATGGGGTCTGTGGTCCCAAATGTCTTCTAATTTAAGAAGCAGCATGATTTTGTGGCAAGCCATGGACATGGGAGTCTGGAGACCCCTATGTTCCAATTCTAGCTTTGACATTTGTGGTTCTGGGCAGATCACTTAGCCTTATGTTCCTCATGTATTGTCATAGTAATACTAACACTACCCACCTCACAAGTTAAAGTACACATATGAGTAAGTTGTTATTAAGCTGGAATAATACGAAATCACTGGACTTGCCAGGAGAGGGGAAAGGCTCCAGCCCCTTAACTTTTATTTGACTTGTTCTTTGCCTCTTCCTTTTCCTGAATCCCTTTGTGTTTAAACAGGGATTTAAGGCATCTGCTTCTGGGTCTGTGACTTGGACCTGCTTCCACACATACGTGTACCCACACGGGCTAAAGGATCCCAGACTGCCAGCTTCCCAGCCTTCCCTTCCCCAAGCACAGGCTGTTAGCTGCCCTTCCCAGGGAAATTGGAGCCTCTGGAGCCAGATTTGGTGATGGCTCCACAGGATTAGGTGACAGCTTCCAGGCCTATGGGAGCCCTTTGAAGAGCCAGTTTGAGGTGGTGGCTTTGGCCTGGGTGCTGGGTGGTGGGAGCAGACTTCTGTCTCCCAGAAGCCCTTTTCTTCTTCATAGAATCTAGACCCTGAAATGTCTGGCTTTGGATATGGTTCCTACTATGGCTGGAACCTTTGGGGTGGAGAGGGTAGGTAGAAGGAGTAGGCAGAAAGGAACCAGGTTGTCCTTTACTCAGAAATGTCCGACACTGATTAGACCAGCTTCTTATTCATCCCAACAGGGTCCCTCTCCTTATTCGTGAGAATGTAGTAGCTTTCTTCTTATAGAATGTTTTAACTTGAAGGATCCTTCAAGGTCATCTTGTTCAGCCCTTTCATAGATGAAGAAACTAAAGCCCAGAAATACCATCTCTGTCCATTTCCCCTTTTACTCCTAAATTGGATCATTGCTATATAACCTTCATAGGAACCTTTCTGTTCCCATGGGAACAGGGGGTGCTTGTCACCCAGAGCCACACAGCTTTTGCTTAGTTCTTAGTATACAGTCCCCAAATCATGTGAATTGGAACAGGGTGGAGTACCAGGCTGGGTTCTCTTCTCAGATTTTCTTTTTATTTTACCTTGTTCCCTGGGTCTGCTTCTCTTCCATTTCTGAATGGATATTCCTTTCCTTTTACTTCCAGGGACGAGATGGGAGGGAGCCTTGGGCTAGGAGGTTAATGGGGGACATGGGCTTTTGGGGAAAGCATTCTTTTCTTCAGTCGATCTAGAACACAGGCCTTCTGGACCATCCCTGTCTATCAGTGGTTTGAAAAGAAGAGAGTTGGAGGGGGAAAAAAATCTAGACTTGGAAAAACTGGGAACCAGGTGGTGCTTTGGAGTCCTGGTAGTAAGCAGAATGGAGCTAGCGGAGACAACTAAAATTGGAAAATGACTGCAAGGAGGAGTTGATGAAGATGAGAGTGGGCTTTGAGTGGGGGGAGCTATGCGCCTTGGCTGGGTCAGAGAGGTGTAGTGACAAGAATGTTAGCCTGGAAAGCCAGGGAAACCTCATCTCCTTCTCTGTCTCTTATCAGCTATGTGATCATGGGTGAGGTAGTTAACTTCTCAGAGCCTCAGTTTCCTTGTCATACCTGTATACCACCTACTTCGCAATATTGTTAAGGATCAAATGAAATAGTAGAAGTAAAGTGCTGTATAGAATTGTCAGTTATTACTATTGTTGTGTCTCCTACAGGTCCAGAAGCTGCTCTATGACGCATGCTCGGAGGAAATCTCTATCCCTGCTGAGCTCTCTCCCCACCGGCCGGGAGCCACTTCGAGTGGAAGGCAAGAGGATGGAGCGGCAGGAAGGCAATGAGCCAGGGGCTGTTCCAGAGGTCCCAAGCCTCCCCAATCTGCAAGAGCTTAGAAAAAACTATCCCCTTCGCAAGCGGCTCCTGGGCCCAGGCAAGCCCAAGACCTGCAAAGTGCTGCTGACCCGCCTGGAGCATGTGGCCAGCCCCCGGGGCAAGGAGGCCTCAGGATGGGTTGAAGAAATGCAGCCACTTACACCTGGCTTGCCTGAGACTTCTATCCCAGGCAAGGGTGAGACAGGTGGAGAGCAGGATACCGGGACTGATAACACCCTTCCTGAGGAACCACGAAAGAGGCGTCTGGCTTCACTCAATGCTGAAGCCCTCAATAACCTGCTCCTAGAGCGAGATGATGGGGCTGGGCTTGCTGCCACCCGGCGATGCCGAGGGGAAACTAGGAGGGCCCGAGATAAAGTGAGTGGGAGTTGGGCCTCACCAGAGAAGCCAGTCCCCAAAAGCTTTAAGGGACGGAGCCGAACTCGGGCAGGAAGACTCAAGGGTAGTAACCGGGACATTCTGCCTGAGGAAGTATTTGAAGACAGTGCCCGCCGGGAAGGTGACACTGCTCCCAAGAGACTGGCCAGCCTGAATGCAGCAGCCTTCCTCAAGCTGAGCCAGGAGCGGGAACTGCCACATCGTGCTCCCCGAAACCACACTGATGGGGATGTCCGGCCTGACTCTATAGGCCCTAAGACATTGAGACTTAAATGGGCCAAAGCCAATCGGAAAAACTGCGTGAAGGCTAGGCAGGAAGCTGGCCTAGCAGGGACTGAGGGACTGTCTAGCTGGCCAATACCCCTCGAGGGAACCTGGCCACCAGCTGCCTCTTCTGGCTCCCCTAGGTTATGTGGCAAAGCAGAGCCCCTACCCTATGAACCCTTGAGCCACGCTTATGAGAGCCCTGGGGACCTGTACCACCGGCTGCCCCTGCTGATGGGCGGGCAGGCTGCCATGAAGCCAGAGTATGGGCGCCCAGGAGAGAAGTCTCCCACTCCCAAACAAGACATACACCAGCCCTCATTCCCTCTCCCCCAGTTGCCCCCGCTACCTGTGCCCGGCAACCACTCTGACTTCGGCTGCTTCTATGGTGGCCCTGAGCTTACCACACTGAGCGGGGTCTACTTGTACTATGGTCAAAGTGGACTGCAGTGTGGGGGCTACTCGCCCTGTCCTGTGTTCCCAGAGGGGGGAGAGCTGTCCCCTTCTGCTCCCTGTGATGGGCTTCTGGTGGCCCCAAGCTCCCTGCCCACAGGGACCCCTTTCCAGGACCCTCCCTGGTGTTCAGCACGCTACTGCTGTGGAGAAGGAGAAGGAGTAGGAGTAAACAGCTACAGCCTCTGCGGGGTTCTCCCCATGTCCCTTAGTCGCATCAGCAGCCTCCATGCCACTCATGGCAGCTGTCCCTACAAAATGCCTTTTGCAGCAGGTAAGATGTCCCTGGGAAAGTTGTTTGCCTTGAGGCGAAGGGTTTCCGGGGTGACTTGTGCCTTTCTAGTCTTTACCTATGGCATAGTGTCCTGAGAGTTCTCATCCCAGAACCTTCTGCTGGTGCTAGGAGAGCCTGGCCCTGAGAAGTGGGAACAGTTTTGGCTCTGGCATTTTCAGGCAGGGTCCAGTCTCTAAGGCAGAGAACCTGAGTTTTATTCTTTCTCCCTTGGTGGGCATCAGACTGCTTGGGCATGTCTGACAGCTGAAGCTGTGCCCAGCTTATCTGCCAGGACTTTATGGAGAATAGCATGATATTATAACTGGGTAGTCTTGTCAACAGTGGGCAAGCATTTAAAATTGCTTACCATGTTTCTGCCACTATACTGTACAGTGGGGTTATAAAGATACGCCAGAAATTGTGCCTGCCCTCAAGGAGTTTACATTCTGATGGAAGAGACAGCTTGTAAACAATTAAGTTCACAAAAGATATATAGATATGTGTGTGTGTGTATGTTTACACATGGATGTATGTATACCCACTTGATGGAAGGTAATCTAAGAGGGGAAAGCAGTAGCAGCTGGGGGGATCAGGAAAGGCCTCCTGTAGAAAGTACTTGTACTATAGTCAAAGCTTTTGGATACTCCAAAATTCAATGTAGTATGACTGAGACCTAGGGCAGGCCCTGAGATGCTCATTGGAGGGTCCTGCCTACCAGTAGATCCAGAAGAAGATGCATGTAGTTTTGTAACATGTGTTTTTGATAACCTGACTGTGTAACCAAATGTTGCCATAACAATTCAGAACTCTGCTGCAATATTGACTGATGAGGGGCAGGGCCTCTCTGGCAGCCTAGCAGACTGCCCTCCTAAAGCTGCTTTTGCTAATATGTTTTCTCAGAAGCAGTTAAGAGTGTGGAATGGGCTATGCTGGTGCATAGCTGAGCCTATTTCAGATGTAGCTTTGCCTTCTGAGCATGTCGGTCTTGTCAAGTTGTGTCCTTATCATCTCTGCTTCTCCCCTTGGGAGCTGAATCCTATGACTCTGGGCCTGTTGCAGAAAGCCCCAAGCATGCATTGACCAGTGTGTGTTACGGAAGCATTCACATGGAGAGCTGAACTGAGCCCTGGGTGGAAAAGGTGGCTGGGGCATGGGACTGGGAGTGTAGATAGAGGCCTTAAAGTAAAGGCAACTATACTGGCCTTGGTGCCAGGGACCCTTGCCCTCCCTTACATGGCCCCTTAGTGTGTGGGCTCAAGTAGGATTGCTCCCTTTGGGAAGTCAGACAGGTCAGGATTCCCACAGCTTAAGCATAATCATATCCGAGCCCACAGCCTTGGTTCTTGTTGTCTCAGTGAGACACAAACACCTCAGGAAAATGTGTTCCGTGCCTGATGAATCTGTCTCTATTAAATCTTATGCCCTCCCAGGCTAATTAGAGAAAATACAGAGACCGTGGAAGTAATGCCTTTAGCGGGAAAAAAAAATCTTCAAAAATTAGAAAGTAGAATCCTCAAATGAGAAAGAGTGGGGAGTTCTTGTTGGTCTCAGCATTTACAGGCTGGCATTGCCCCTTTTCCAAGAAGAAAAGTCACCAATCTCCTCCTGAGACTAAACCCTAACCAATGTGCTTGGGTGTAGAGTTGTCCTCGTTGGGGTAGGAAAGCTGCCTTGTCGAGGTAGCAGACTCGCAGGCAGACCCCTCCCAGCATTCCACTTGGGCAGTCTTACTGTGCTCCAGGAAACACACCAGTCCAGCATTTGTACCTGCTATCTCTGCCGTGTTCTGCTTTGGTCAAGGGACAAAACAAGGAGCAGTTAGTAGAAGTTACAGAGAAACAAATTTAGGCTTGACTTTAGGAAAAACGTCTTGTAGAAGCTATCCAAAAATGCAGTGGGCTGCCTTAGGACTCAGTGGGCTCCCTGTCGTGAAGGTCTGCAAGTAAAGGCTGGATAGGCCTGTGTACAGATTCTCTTCTGGGTTTCGGTTGGACTAGATGGCTTTTGAGGGCCATGCTAACCCTGAAATTCTGTGATTTTGCTTGCCAGAGAAAGTCTGGACAGGAAGTGGGCAGCCATGACTTTTGGGGTCTCTTCCTCCCAGCTCAGACACCGACAGCTTGTAGCACCTTCTCTCTCCTTCCTAGGGAGGTGACCACATCAGCTGAGGCAATAACTCGGTCATCATTCCAGGTGGCTCTGCCCTGCTTCTAGGAGCCTGAGTTGTCAAGGAGGCACTGAGCTGGGCCTTTCCAGTGGCTCCCTCTCCACCCTCTCTATAGGAGGCTATAAAACAACTTTATAGATCAATGGGCTCTGACCAGACTGGTTGTTCCAGGTTCCATGTTAGGCTAGAGCCCTGAAAAATGAGGGCAGGGTTCTTTCTGACTCTCTTGCTACCTTTCCTTTCTCTCCTCCCCACCCCACACCAGGCAGGAAATATATGGCTTCTCTTGTCTCACCCGCCTTACAGTTACCTTGATAGGGTACTTCCATAACTAACAGGTCCAATGGTTCTCCTGTGATTGTGATAACAAAATTTCTCTTTTAGATCAGGGACTAAACTTTTGGAAACATGGGTGAAGTAGACTACAGATTTCTCCTTGACATTCTCCCTTCCTCTCCCATTAGAGAGTTGCAGGTCTCTAGACCAGCTGGACCTCACGATCCCTGTGGCTGGCCATCCAGCTTCGCCTGCCCACCCCCTCTCAGGATGTCCTGTGCCCAATGTGCCGCCTGCAGCTGAGCCCGTCCCCCATCTGCAGACACCCAATTCAGAGCCCCAGACAATGGCCCGGGCATGCCCACAAAGTGCAAAGCCTCCTAGTGGCTCCAAGTCTGGCCTGCGTACGGCACCCAGCTGCCTGCACCCCTCTGAAACTAAGGCAGTGAGTGGGCATGGCCACCAGAAGCAGCAACGCATCCAGCGTCGTCGGGCCACCAATGGCTGGGTGCCTGTTGGGACTGCCTGTGAGAAGGCTGTGTATGTTGTGGTAAGTATCTAACACCTGGTAAGGGGAGGCAAGGGACAGAGGGCAGAGCTCTTTGGGACATTGTAGTACTCTTTAGGGCATTCATCTGTGAAAGGTGGAGAGACTAAACCCTTCTCACCTACTATTCCCATGGTTCCTGCCATGAGCTCATGGGAGCTGGTGAGTTTCAGAATAGGACTATAGAGGCACCAGAGGCAGTTGTAATGTGGTAGAATGAATGCTGGCTTGGAAGGCAGAAAATACTTTCTAATCATAATTCTGCCACTAAGTGACCTTGGGCAAGTCACTTACTTTTTCTGAGCAAAGCGTGAGTAATCATAGGTATTGGATTCTGTCTGCCTGCCTGCCACGAATTCTCTGGACATCGTTGGGTATGTAGTCTTCTCACAAAACTTCTGCCTTTTTCCTGTTTCCTAGTTCATAAAATGGGAACCACTCCAAGAAGCTTTTTGGTACTCCTCTAGGAAAATGGTTATTAGACTTCTGATAAACATGGCAACTTGAAAGCCTCCAGTCAAGTTAGTAGCTCCCATGAGAAACAACATAGCAAAGATGTTTATTTTATTGAAGGAAATATTCATTAAACTCAAAGGGGAACACCAGTAAGCTCCTCCATCCAGTCCAGGATTTCACAAGGAGATGGACAGAAGCCTGTGGGCACTCTGGTCAGGGTGGCTTCAGGGGAGCCTATAGCCAGAATAATCTCTGGTAAACATAACTGAAGCCAGTGGGATCTCAGGAGCCACAGAAGGGGACAAAGCCAGCTCCCTGTGGGTGACTTCCCAAGGAAACAGAGACAGAGAGCGGAAGTGCCTTAGCAGACAAAGTTGTGGGTCCCTCTAGGAGACCTGAAGCCAGTAAGATCACTGATATCCAAAAGCCACACTAGAGGATCAAGGAAATAAAGAGTTGGGACCAAGTCCAGTAGACTATTAAGAGTTAGAAGCTGAAGCTAGGGATTGAGCCCTAACACCCTATCACAGGCCTGGATTAGGAAAAATGTCATGAAAGACTCAGCCATCCCATCCAGAACATAGGAAGGGCATTATCAGAGGACCTACCCACCTCATCCAAGAATGAAGAAGAAAGGACCTATCACAAAGTCTCAGGTAGGAATTGAGGCTAGAGATATGAGCAAACAGAAGAAAACTTCTAATACACTGAAGACTACCATGGGTTAGAAGAAGCTGAAGAAGTAAATCCACAAGAAATATAAGAGGGAAAATGGCATGGCAACAAACACTCCAGGAATGGAGGAAAGAAATGAAGCAAGAGACAAAAAAATGCAATTAAAACTCTTGAAGAAAAAATAGGAGAACAAACAGCTTAGACTAGAAGGTGAAAAACATGACTCACGTAGGAACAACCTAAAAAGCAGAATGGAGCAAACAGAACTCAGAGATTGAAGGAGACATGAAATATTAGAACAAAATCAAAAGACTGAAAAATTAGAACATGTCAGGTATCTCCTATCAAAAATAAATGACTTGGAAAACAAGGCAAGAAAAGATATTTTAAGGATCATCAGACTCCAGAAAAGCATGACCAAGCAAAAAACCGGGAAACCATGACTCGAGAAATCACAGGAAAACTACTCAGAATTATTAGAACCAGAAGCTAAAATGAAACTGAAGTCCACTCATCACTTCCTAAAAGAAACCACAAATTGAAATTGCCCAGAAATGTCATCACCTCAAACCAGAAAGTATGTGCTGGGGACATGAGATGATGGAATGTCATAGGACAGATATGAGAGTGAGGGACCAAATGGCAATGAGGAAGGATAATTAATGCCCTGAGCCCACAGTGTTGGCCCCATAAAGTTTCTTACCTCATTTCCTAACCTCTCTCTGGGAGTTCTCCCCTACCCTAATCCTTGAAAAGGAGATATACAGGGTAAATGTACTCCTTTGGCCTCCCTCTCCTTGGGTGGGGGTGGGGGGGTGGAGTGTTTATGTCAAAAGGATTATAATTCCTTTCTTCTCCTATTTTAAGACTGCAAAATCTGAAACCCACTTATATCATTGCCTAGAATGAACCAGGACCAGCCATCCGAAAGAGCTACCAGGCAGTGGAGCGTGATGGAGAGATGATCCGGGTCCGAGATACAGTCCTTCTGAAGTCAGGACCACGAAAGAAATCCATGCCCTATGTGGCCAAGATCTCTGCCCTTTGGGAGGACCCTAAAACAGGTATTAATCCAGGGAGAGGAAGCAAATGACACCTGCAATTTGACACTGGGTTAAGGTTCTCATAGTGAAGTCTCTGGCTATGGAAGATAACACCTCAGAGACTGAATGCCTCATTGAGTTTTCTCTTCAGGTTCTGTCCAGACACCTTCAGGCCCAAGCATCTATCCTGTCTCTCTTGAAGGTGCTCCCATGCCATAAACTCATCCCTGAATACTGAATTCCACACTAGTATCAGGGAGAGGGGTCAGGTGCCCTGGGCAGTTTTGGGAGTCATAAGGAATCATTACCAAAATCTAATCTGGGCAGAGAGCTCTAACCAGAGTTGACAGCAGCATGAGAACTTGAGGCCAATCTTTCTAGGATTGTCAACTCCATCCCTGAGCATCTCTATTATCTTTCCACAGGAGAGCTGATGATGAGCCTACTGTGGTATTATAGACCAGAACATACTCAGGGAGGCCGAAATCCCAGCATGCATGAGGTGAGTGCCTGAAAAATAAAGAAAAGTGAACACAGTGGGGCTGTCCTTTGGATCTCTGGGATGGGTGGAAAAAAGGTATGGATGCAGGATAGAATTGGGGATGAGGGGCAGGACATAACTTTTTCTTCTTAGCCAGGCTTTTTCCATGGCCTCCCAGAAAGCATGTACCTCTACAAAACTGGGGATTGTTCTTGCCTTCTCTACCAGCCCTCTCCTGTGGGGCCTTTCTAGTTCTTAGGGAAAAGGGAGTAGCAACACTTGTTTTAAAGAGAGAAAAGTGTCACTGAAGACATTGCAAGACTCTGCATGAGACTTGTGTCTAGAACCTGCTTCAATCTTAGTTTCTCCTATTGACAGCTTCCAGCCTAAAGATTGCCCAGTGGGTTTTCTGGCTAAAATTTGAGCAGGGAGAGGGATCTGCTTAGCCACATAGCAGTGGATTTGGAACAGGATGAGTAGTCCCACTCTCATGAAGATTGAGTTGATGTGAAAGGCAGTGTGGAAGGAATGCATAGTGCCTCTTGTTACTCAGGTTGCCTGAGCACCCCAGTTACCCCCTCAGTAAGCTTAAGTTCTCCCAGAAGAAGATTGAGCCAAGGGGAGAAGGCCCTTAGGATGCCTGGATTCTCTTCTTAGCCATTCTCTCTGAGCTCTGAGACCAGCTCTAAGGCCTCTGGCTGCTTGGGGGTTTTTGTTTGTTTGTTTGTTTGTTTTTTTACTTTAACTAGTCTAGGACCAGCCTATTTCAGATGGGGTGGAGACTTGAGAAGATCCTGGAGCCTGTCCCTTCCTCTGAGCTCCTTAGCTGACTAGGTTGAAAAGGACTGTTTTCTTTCTCCCACCCTATAAAACCCCAGTGCTGGAACCTGGGCTATGAGATAAAATGGCAGGAACACCCTACAGATTTCATACAGAGCTCCTGGAAAGGAAGCTGTTGGCAGAGGCCTTAGATGTAATTCCCTTGTTGAATGGAAAATGGAGTAGGGCTCAGGAGGTAGGGGTGGGTTCAAGGTTTGGTCTGGAGGATTGGTTAGGAGAAGATGGCTATTTGGCATTGTGAGTGATTGTAGGAACACCAGCTTAAACTTTCTCCAGGGGAGAAAGGGAAAGACTAATGATTCCTCTTCACCCTGCTTGTCTTGAGCTATGACTGCAGAAAGCACTTCTCAGTGTCTAAACCTTTTGCTGGCCTCTTTCCTCCTCTACTCTCTGGCAGAATGAGATCTTTGCATCCCGCCACCAGGATGAGAACAGTGTGGCCTGCATTGAGGAGAAGTGCTATGTCCTGACTTTTGCAGAGTACTGCAGGTAAGTGGTTCTTTCTGCCCACTCAGGCCCACTCCCCTCCTCAAACAAGACCCCTGACTTGGCGTAGAGGGAGCTACTGTCAGCCCCTTCCTCCTCCTGCCCCCACAGAGGCTTTAGAGGTACTTCTGAGGCCCAAGAGAACTTTCTGACATTGCACCTGTCTTGGGGGGATCCTCTTCTCTCACCACAGACTGGACTTGGTGGGATGGGGTGAGATACGGTAGGTGTGGCATGGGGAACTGGAGGGTGGCCTTGTCCTCAGCACTTCCCTAGAGGGAAGAGAACTCCACTGGGGTCCTCTTCAAGCACAGCTGATTTCCAGTAGGGCAGTGGAGAGCCTGGAAGGTGTTTGTTGTGGTCAGGCTCACAGGTGTTCCCATATGGGGAGGGAAGGAGGATTAGAAGGGAGAACCCTTGGACTATAGTCTGCATCCTGATGTAGGGCTCAAGATGATGGTTGTACTTTCCCCCACAGATTCTGTGCCTTGGCAAAACGTCGGGGTGAAGGTCTCCCTGGCCAGAGAGCAGCGCTGGTGCCCCCTTCGGTAGAGTACTCTACCCCACCCCACCGCACAGTGCCAGAAGACACAGACCCTGAGCTGGTGTTTCTTTGCCGCCACGTCTATGACTTCCGACATGGCCGCATCCTCAAGAACCCACAGTAGCTGCCTAATACCCAGCCCAAGGGGAAGAGCTGGCCAGGGGCATCTGGGGGGGTTCCCCATATGCCAGGGTGGTTTCCCCAGGGCAAGGATGGCAGCAGCTCAAAGCACAGCACTTGGTTAGAAAGAGCAAAAGGGACCTGGGGGAGGTGTCGTCTGGTTTGGCTGAGGGTGGGTGGAGCTGAGCAGGCCATATCTGTTCTGGCCTAGCAGAGGCCAGGGTCCAAGGAAGGTACCAGGCTCCCCCAGGAAATCTTTCCAGTGGTCCCATGGGAGGCAGTGCTTGAATGGAGCAGTCTCTCCAGAGGCCATGGAGCCTGGCCCAGAAGGGGGTGGGGTAAGATAGGGCAGGGCAGCAGGGGAGCACTCCTGGCACTGCAGCTTGTCCTTGGTGGGAGGGGAGGGGTGGGAGACCAGCTTTACCTCGCCACACTGTGACCAGCTGCTGTCCACTCCTGGAGGCTCCCTTTCCCTTGTTCAGGGATCATTCCTGCTCCCTCCACACCCCCCAGGCTCTGAGCAGACCACTGAGCCCATGCCTCAGAAAGCCAGAGCCTGTCTTCTTGAGCACTTGACTCCCTCTCCCTAGGCTAGGGGCCTGCCCCCCCCACCCCAGGCCCCTGGAGCATCCCCCTCTCCACTTCTCATCCCAGTCACCCCACAGTATACTGCTGCCATGGGGTGAGGGCGGGAGTGAGCCCAGCATGGGCCCTGTCTAGCTGAAGATGACCGGCTTCCCATCCTCCTGGCACAGAGAAGGTGCCCAGGGGCTCCTGGAAAGAAACTGCCCTACATAGGGTGTGTGTTGTTTTGGGGAGGGTGGGTATTTGGGAGGGGGGTGGGGTCAGGGAGAGAGAAAAAAAAATACTACCTGATTTGCTGGAGACTTTTTTCCCTCTTGCCTTACACGTTGCGGTTCTACAGAGCCTCCTGCAGACCTTCAACACCCAACTCTCGGAGCCCAGTCCTAAAACAAACCAAAGGAGAGCGGGGTGGCCCACCGCTCCCCCCTCCCCCACCTGCCCACCCATCCGTCCATCCTTCCCCCTGGAAGCCCTTTGTAGATTGCACTAATTTAAACCAGAATGAGAATCGACACTGTATCAGTCCGCAGACCTGCTGAGAGCTGCAGCCACTCGCTCCTGGAGTTAGGGAGGGACCTGGGTTTTCCATTTTGTTCCTTTCTAGCCTGAGTTGAGGGCCGGGCTCTGACCTCACCTTTCTTCCTAGGGATGGCCCCAAGAAAAGAGCAGGTTAGGAGTTCCCCCACCCCCTTCTCGCTTGGGCCTGGTTGGGGTGGGAGGGGGGGGAGGTGGCAGCAGTGAACAGGCCCTGTTTATTTCCTATTCATACCAAAGAGGGACCGTGATGGGGGAGGGAAAGGCTGAGACCTCGAGTCTTGCCTCTAGTTAGCTGCACTGCCAGCTGCCCACCCCACACCAATGTGTTTGCCCTCCTCACCCTCACTCCCAGTCTCTGTAGATTCATGGGGAGTTGAAGGGATCAGGCTGTGTGAGAGGCAGAGAGCCTCTTGATCTGGGGATACGCCTGTGCAAGGCCAGACCTTCTGAAGGCCTTTGTGGCACCCCTGCTTTGTCCTTGTCCTCTCTATGTCCCTTTATATTGAGGCGTCTGGGGGGGGGGGGGAGAGGGACAGTTTATATCCACTAAAGAGTGGATGAGGTCCCTAGGGTACAGAGGAGAAGTTATAAGAGGGGAGCCCAGGCCCAATTAAGGAGGAGAGGAATCTGAGGGCCCCTCAAACAAATAAGCTGATTAGGGGGAAAAAATCAGTCTGGGAGGGATGGGGATCCTGGGATGCTCAGGGCACCTTGCCCACAGCAGGCAGTAGGGGAATAATGCATGAAGGAGGCTTGGGATTGGAGCTCTTCCTGCTGCCCAGCAGCGGGGGTATCCTCAGATACCTGCTCCATCCCAAAGGATCCTCAGTGATCCTGCTAGTGAGAAAAAGCTAAGCCTCTAGCCCTCCAGAAGGAGGCCCACCCTCCCACCAGGGAGGGAAGAGACTTTGCTCCTTGGGTCCCTTCTCCTCAAGGCAGGGCACCCCACTGCCACCCAGGACTCTTTCATGCTTTTTTAATCTCTTAGATATGGAAATATTTTTTGAAACTGAAAATGCAGCTGGTAGAATTTCAATGGAAGTGTAATCCATGTAAAATATATTTTAGTTGATAATTTTGTAAAATGCACTTTTTTTGTGTCGCCCCTGGTTTCCCAGATCTGTATTTCAGTGTTTACAAGGCGGGGAGAAACCTTCCCTCTCACCCCCTTCTGACAGAGAAATTAGAAGTAATTCTTTAAGAAAAAAAATAAATTTGAGAAATTGTATTGATTTAGAAAAGGTTCACTTCTTTGGTGTCTTGTCATCTTTTGCCTGCGAGTCTGTTTTATGTGTTTGCGTGCTAACTATTGCAATGCCACTTCTCAGTCCAGAGGACTTTCCTTCTGCCCCACCCCCACCCCAGTAAAAATTGTGGGGTAAATTGGAGAGGGATTGAGGCAAGGATTGAACTCTTATGGGGATGGAGAGGAGGGACTGGAAATTGAAGACCTCTAAGATGAATGAATGAATAAGCAATTAAATGCTTGCTATGACCCCAAGCATTGTGAATGCAGTTTCAGCCCTCAAGGGACTGCATGGGAGGGGGGGTAGTGGTAGCCAAGGAAGGGTGATGGAGGCCAGTGGACATTTGATGGTTCATATGCCCAGCACAGAAGCAATGGTAGTACTGATTAGATTATTCAACTCAAAGGAAAAGGGGTAGATCAGATGACTCATGGATCATCACTAAGGTGAATTTTGTACCTTTCTTCCATCCTTTTCCAAGAACTTACCTTAGAATGGGGATGGGAAGAAATGCTTCTTAAATTGTCCCAACAGACCTACATAGTACTCTCCCTCCATCTGAAAAATGGGGGTGATTCAGGGAATGCATCACTAATATAGGTGACTCACAAGTGGTTGGTTTGGTTTAGTGTGAGTCAACTCTCAAATCTCAGTTTACCAGTGAGCAAGGTCTGCTCTGGGGAGGTAGAAGTGTTATAATAGCAACAACAGTAAAAATTCACACAGGGCTTTAAGGTTTGCAGAGTGTTTTACATATATTAATTATCACAACAACCTGTAAGGTGGGTGCAATTATTGTGCCTGTTTTACAGAGGACGAAACTACATAGTACGCATTTAAATGTTATGAGTGTAGAACAGGTAAAAGGTAATACGCAATCTGTTAACTGTTTCCCCTCACCCCCAACTCTTGAGAATTTCTTTATCTGAAGAGGAAGGGCTTGCACTGAGGTTGTCTTCCCCCAGGAAGCAGGGATAGCATCACATCCTCTCCTGTGTACCTCTGGGAGTATGCCTGAGAGGGAACGAGAATCATAGATACATTTGGTGCCAACCTGGGAAAGATAACGGGCACAAATTTTGCCCATGGGGCATTGGTGGGAAGGGTAATCTAGCAATGAGCTTGTGAGCAAAGCTATGCTGAGAGAAGACATTGTACCTGCTGTTATGGAGTTTGCCAGCAGGCAGCAGGGGGAGGGCATCGGAAGGCACCAATATGATATGACACAAGCTGGCATATGGAGTCGACTAATTATCTGTACTGCTGGGAAAGTAAAAATGGTGCAAAGAATATATAGTAAACTTTCAAACTTGGTATATGTTCACTGATCTGAGAATTACCCTCCCCCTCCCCCCCCAGCCCAGCCCTGTGAAGAACCAATAGGAAAAATCTGGAAAGACGATTTAACCAACCTCCTTCCTACCAACTCTTTGCCACTCTGTTAGAATGGACTGCAAAGCTTTCCAAACACTTCCTCCCCCACTCAACTCTTCCTGAATTCTTTTGATGGCATTCCATATTCTCAATCACTCTCGGGCCAAATCTTGGAGTCATCCTTGGCTCCATTCTCTTCTTCACGTGGTCCCGGTCCCTCCCCACTTTGCAGTCAGTCAGTTATTCCAGGGACCCATGTGCCAGAGCGGCGGTACCAACCCAGGGGGTTTCATTACATTGCTGCTTTCTTGCTGGGTCTCTCCCCACCTCAAATCAAATACATGAGTGAATACTACAGTAGTGGATGGGCAGTTCTACGTTACTGTCTCAGTGAATCCTTCAAGGGAGCCGAGCTGGGGGATACTGTTGGTCACTGTCCGAGGATCAAAGTTCTAAAGCCAGAAAGGACTTAAGAAGCCATCTAGTCCCATCCTCTCATTTGGAGGAGGAAACAGCCTTAGGGAGGTTCAGTGATTTGGCGAAGTCACAGAAGCAAAAAGAGGAAGAGGAAGGATGAGAAGCCCCCGGTCTGCAGACGCCAAAGCCAATGCCCTTTCCACCGACTATACCAAACTGCAAATGTGCCTGATGGCGCAATTCCCCATGCTCTGAATGAAAAGTATGTCCAACAGCTTGCAGCTGCAGGGCCTTGGGACGCTGAGTGGGGAGAGGCCTCCTGAGGGCGAAACTTCAAAATGGGAAGCCAAAACCTTAATCTGAATCCCAGTCCTGCCCTAGCCTGGCTGTGAGGTTGTACCAACAGCCCCGTGTCTTTCTGGGACCCAGTCCCATTCAGATTGAATGGAGTTTAACAGCATAGAACCCAGGGCAGGAGAAGCCTCTGTGGAGGGAAAAAATCCTAGGTAGAGGGAGTGCCCATCCTCCATCCTTCCCATGGCGGGACCCCTCCGTCCTAGGGCACACCAGGGTATTCAGCTGATGACTGCAGGAAGCTGGGGGTGATGAGGGACTGAGGTGAAAGGAGAGTAAAGTGACTGCCAATGCCTGGAGGTCCCCCACCCCACCCCATCCCACCCCACTTCAGTTTAGAGGACTTCAGGGCTTCTTTTGTCCATGCAGCTGGTGGGGAGGCGCAGGGCGTCTGAGTTCCTCTCTCTAAGGACCCTTGCCAGTCTTAGAGGGCTGAGCTCACTCATAGCCTTGAGTGCTTCCTATTCTCTGGTCCATGAGGGGAGAGGGGTGCGACGCCCCCAACCTTGGACCCGCGGTGCTCGGATGCCCCCCCCGGGACCCCTTCTGAAGGGGGCGGGATGTATCCCGAGCGGGAAGAGGTGGTGGGAGCCCCCAACCTGAGCCCCGGCTGGGTGGGGGCGGAGCCCTTCCTCCCGCCCTCCGCTCCATGTCACAGCTGGGGCCGGGCCGAGCCCGAGAAGGGGGAGCTGGGCCAGGCGGGACATCCGGCCTCCGCTGCTTCCCTCCTCCTGCCCAGCCGGCCCGAACCGCGGCGTCTGCAGCTCCGGACTCGGTAACGTCCCGCTGCCCGCTCTGGGCCGCTCCGCCTGGCCCGAGGCGAGCGCCCTGCGCCCCTCCCGGGGCCCCCTCCCGCACCCCCAGCGCTTCCTCTAGCCCAGAGCCAGAGCACAGCAGCCCGTACCCTTCCACTAGGCCAGGCCTGAAGCTGGACTCCCTTTCAGTGTCTCCTTCCCCTCTCTCACTGCCTGAGACTGAGTTGTCTCCAAGTGACTGCCCCATCCTGTAAAAGCTAACACTTAAGTAGGTCCTTCTTTCTGGAGTGGGGAGCGAACCCCATGTTCCCCCGGCCTCTCACCCCACTGACAGCCCCGAAGGGCACGGAGCCCATGGGGCGGGCATCGAGGAGGAACCCCCTGGTTGCAGGAAGGGGTCGGGGTGGGTCAGGAGGGCCACCCCTGCTTCTCCCCTCCATGCTGATGTTTGGAGTGATAGTGGCCTCCAGTGGGCTGCTGCTCATGATTGAGAGGGGCATCCTAGCGGAGATGAAGCCTCCACCTTTGCATCCCCACGGCAGAATGGACCCTGTCTGGCGTAGGGTGGCAGCTGGAGGTCCAGAAGTACTGCTGGATCCTGGAGACCCGGACCATCAGGTGCGACAGGATGTCCGGAATCGTACCTTAAGGGCTGTTTGTGGGCAGCCAGGCATGCCCCGTGACCCATGGGACCTCCCAGCAGGGCAGCGTCGGACTCTCTTCAGGCACATCTTGGTGAGTGACCAGTACCACTTCCTCTACTGCTATGTCCCCAAAGTGGCCTGCTCCAACTGGAAGCGTGTCCTCAAGGTCCTGGCTGGTGCCCTGGACAGTGTGGATGTGAGGCTCAAGATGGACCATCGAAGTGACCTGGTATTCCTGGCTGACCTACGCCCAGAGGAGATTCGATACCGCTTACAGCACTATTTCAAATTCTTGTTCGTTCGTGACCCGATGGAGCGCCTCCTCTCTGCCTACCGAAACAAATTTGGTGAGATCAGGGAATACCAGCAGCGTTATGGTGCTGAGATTGTCCGCAGATACCGTGTGGGTGCAGGCCCTAGCCCTGCTGGTGATGACGTCACCTTCCCCGAGTTCCTTAGATACCTGGTGGATGAAGAGCCAGAGCGTATGAATGAGCACTGGATGCCCGTGTACCAGCTGTGCCAACCCTGTGCGGTGCATTATGACTTTGTGGGTTTCTATGAGCGGCTGGAGGCTGATGCCAACCAAGTGCTGGAGTGGGTGAGGGCACCACCCACAGTTCGATTCCCCTCCCGACAGGCCTGGTATCGACCAGCCAGTCCTGAGAGCCTCCACTACCATCTCTGTAATACCCCCAGGGCTTTGCTGCAGGAGCTTTTACCCAAGTACATCCTGGACTTCTCCCTCTTTGCCTATCCGTTGCCCAATGTCACCAGGGAGGCCTGTCGACAGTGACCATTCCTCCAGCCCTGCTGGCTGCCAGGAAAAGCCCTTTTGTAACCCCAAGGCCAACTACTGCCTAGATCCCAGAGTGTCCCCACAGTGGGGAAAAAAGGATCAGAATTCTCATGTAACCAGGGAATTATACTTCCTGTCAGCTGGACACTAGAGCTGAGAGATGGGGTCATCCTTCCAGGGCTCTTTCTGAAGGCTTTTAGACTCTCCCCAGCTGCTGGCCCAGAAAGCAGGGGTGACTTCCAATTACTCCAGATTCCAGCAGGCTCAAGTGCTGTTAAGCCACCTATGCCTTGGAGCAGGACAAGGTGGGAATTTTTTATCCTGGAGAAGCATTCTGAGATATACTGCTACTTCTACTGGGGGCTGGAGGGTTGGGGGTAGAGGGTTTCAACCAGAGGATAGAGACTTTTCCATCCAGTATTAACTAAAGGTGCATTTCCCACAGCCCCTGCCCCCTATGTCCACAGAAAAATGGACTGTATCTGAGAAAAGGTTTGGGTCCTCACCCTGCTAGGGGAGAAAATGGTAGAGTAAATAGTGTTGGACTTGGAGTCTGAAAGACCTGGATTCAAATATGCCCAAGATATTTGCCAACTTTATTATCCTAGGCAAGTAATTTAACCTCTTTGGGCCTCCATGACCTCTAAGGTCCCTTCCAGCTCCAAATCTATGAGCCTATGAACACAAGCCTCCTCTTCCCAGTAGCTGACAGCTGCCCACACCTGCTGCACTTTTTCCCATGACCAGAACTGGAGGTGACATTAATCCCTTTTTAGGGCCAGCCACAAAACCATGTAAAGCCTAGTGGCAGACAGTGGTGTTGACTGCTCCTCCCCACCACCTCTGTGCTATCCTTTCTAAGTGCCTTCTATGCCCTCTCCAATGCCAGATTCAGTATCTTTTCTATATCAGTTGGGTTCTTCCCATCGTCCAGAGAAAGAAACTGAGCTGTGAGAACTCAACTGGGCAGTCCAGTTCTGAACCAGGAAAAGAACCAGGTAATCCCTATTAAAACTCCATCCCCTATCACTCTCTCTCTATCCTTAGCCAAAGAAATGGCCCAAAAGGGCTGAGAGGCACATGATTCTTCAAAGTTGCAAGCAATCAAAACAAACTGGCAAATTGGTGGGGGGCTTTCTTTATCGTATTCTTTTATTTGGGGCGGGAAGAACTTTTTTCTTTTTTTTTTTTTAAAGAAAAATGTATTTGCATGTGCCTATCCCGATGAGTTTATTTAAGATTTGTACTTCTCAGTGCCAGCCACTGTCTGCATCAGACATCCCCTCTGAGGGTTTTTCTAACAGCTGCATTTTTAATAAAGTTGTTCTGTCCGCATATGGCAGGGTTCCGATGTGTCTCTCATCCGTGCTTTTGTAGACTCCCTGTGGTTGTATCTCCCAAGGCCTCTGCAGGGGAGGAGGGAATATGGGGATCAAAGCCAGAGAAAGCAAGACAGAGCAGGACAGGGTTGTGTATCAGGAAGCAGGCTGGATTTGGAAGCTGGGGACTGAGGTTCCCATCCAAGTTCTACTGCCCATGTGCTAGATCATCCCTCCTGGCCTCATTTTATTCATCTGCATTGAGCAGAATGATTTCTAAGACTTTTTGTAGCCCTGGATCCTTTGGTTGGTTGTCTCAAAGACACTTATTCCAGGCCAGCCAATGGATCATCCCCACATGGCCCCGGGAGATTTATAAAAGATGACAGCATACTGTGCAGGTATATGGCACCAAAAAAAAAAAAGGAGTTAGTCTCCAGTCACCCCAAAGTAGACTTGCCTCTGTTTAACAAACATTCATACCATGTCTTCCTACTCTGTGCAAGGTCTCTGCTAAAGTCCTCCTCCCATGCCTCATTGTGGTGCTGAGGTCCTGGAAGGCTGTGTCAGTGGAATGTGAGTTCTGGCTGGCCCTACCAAGCTGGCAGAGCCTCGAATACTGACTGTGTGTCTGAGTACTGGCCGGTGCATCTGTCATCGAAGGATGGCTTAGCTAAGTTTAGAGTAATGCATCACCAGAATGGTGGGGTGGGGGGTGGGAAAAGGGAGTGGAGGGCCTCAGGTTTAATTGAGGGAGAGAGGAGGAGCAAAGCAGGTAAGATGTGTGTGTGTATTTATTATGTTATTATTATGTTATTTATTATATATTATCACATTATTGCTGACAATTCAAGAAGATATTCTACTAAGGTGTAGCAGAGGTTACCATCTATAATTGGTAAAGGCAGTACCTACTGACAAAATTTAAAGTCTTTGAATTATGGGCAAAGCACTCATGGGATCATAGGGTTTTGAAATGTAAGGGACCCTAAAGTCCATCCAGTCCAACCCTTTTACAGATAAGTAAACAGAGCTCTAGAAAGTGGGTGGTAAACGACAGCGCTAGGGTTTGAACTCCAAAGGCTTCAGTCTCTCCACTATGCCAACCTTCCTCCCTAAACATTTCTCTCATTCAAAGCAAGGACAAGTGGTGTTAGGCCTAGAAATGTATGTTATTATACTTATGGTCCTATTCCTTCTTGTTTTTCTTTCAGTGTTTCCTTAGCCTTAGCCTTACAAGAGGTAAAAGACTGAGAAAGGCCTGACACTGCAGAATGAGAGGGCAAATAAAAGGAGAGAGGGGAGGAAAAGATAGAGGGGAGTGAATGGGTAGTATATGGTAATCAGGTCTATGGTAAATGATGACCTATAGTATCTCAGGAAGAAGAGGAACTACTGGAGAATGGGTGAGGGGGCAAAAAGAGGGATTTAAAACAGAGGCAAAGGAAGGAGGAAATCTTGATTTGGTGGAGGGAGACAGTCCCCCTGAAGAATACTCCGATATAGGGGACAGATATGGGAAATCTGATATGGTAACGGGAAATGGGAACTCTGATTCAGGAGAAAGGGAATTGAAGCTTCTAAGGACAACAGACATCCAGAAGGGTGGGAAGTCATAGACCCAAAGAGATTTCATGGCAAATGGGAAAGGTCATGATCATGAGGATTGAACAATTGGGGACACAGGAAAATTTCTGTCAGGGGACAATATTTCTACCATCACTATCATCTGTAGGAATTAATACTTCTAAGAGTGATGCACAACAGAAAAAGAGAGAGAGAGAAAGGGTGAGAAAGAGAGAGAGTAAGGGGAAATATCAACAAGGCAATGACATAGAAATTGTTTAGAAGAAGGAACTCAAAATAGATATTTTAGTAGCTGTAATTCCATAAGGAACAAAGAGACCAGAGAAGGAAGAAATAAGTCTATGGACTATGGATCAAAGAGGGAAAATTTATACAGAAGGAGAAAAAAATTAATGAAGAGAACAAGGGAATGAAATCCTTTTTAGAAAAGGGCCCAGAAAAAAAAATTTACAAATTAAAAATAAATTTTAAAAAGAGAAGGGTTCTAGAAAATGAAAAAAGAAAACTAACAAATAAATGAAAGTAAAAAGGAGGAGGAAAAAAAGGACTTTATTCAATTACTAAACTGAGAGGAGAAAAGGAGGGAAGATTTAGATAAGTAGGGAGGAAAGGAGGGAATTAATAAATTGAGTAAAACTCCAAAAATAGGGAAAGAGGTGACACATGGGAGGGCAGAGTAGAGT
Source organism: Vombatus ursinus (assembly GCF_900497805.2). Taxonomy (NCBI): domain Eukaryota; kingdom Metazoa; phylum Chordata; class Mammalia; order Diprotodontia; family Vombatidae; genus Vombatus; species Vombatus ursinus. The sequence goes on along the minus strand of NW_020954572.1, from coordinate 21,782,332 downwards.
GGGGTTCAAGGGGAAGAGAGGCTATGGGAATGGGTTGCCTTGAAGTATATTAAGCAAAAGACAAAGTTCTGTCCTTAAATAGGAATAGGAACAAAAAAAAAATCCTAATTCAGAAAACAAGGGCAGAGCAAGACTGACTTTTAAAGTCACTCCACCCTCTCTGGGTTAGATTGGCAGCTGTTCTGAAACTGACATTCATAGAAAGTTGCCCAAGTAACTGAGAAGGGAAGTAATTTACCCAGGGTTACAGAGACTGTGTTAGAGTTGGAGCTTGACCTAGGTTTTATTGTCCCCAGCGGCAGATTTCTATCTACTGCGCTATGTGGTCTCCTCTTGTTTCCTCAGTATAAATAGTAATAATAACAGTAATAGTAAATCGGCAAGCATTTATTAAGTTCCTGTTATGTGCTATGCACTGCTAGGTGCTGGGGATACAAAGAAAGGGGAAAGAAATAGTCCCAATCCTCAAGAAGCTTACGTTTAATGGAGGGAGATAAGAGGTAAACAACTATGCGAGAGCAAGATATAGACAAGATAAATTGGAGATAATCTCAAAGAGAAGGCTGTAGGATTGAAAGGAATCATAAAAGCCTTCTTGCAGAAGGTGGGCCTTCAGTTGAGATTTGAAGGAAGCTGTAGAAACCAGGAGGTGGAGGTGAGGAGGGAGAGAATTCTAGGCTTCAGAGACAGCCAATGAAAATGTTTAGAGTCAAGAGATGTGAGGCATGTACAAAAATATTTATAGCAGCTTTTTCTGTGGTGGTCAAGAACTGGAAATTAAGAGGATGCCCATCAATTGAGGAATGGCTGAACAAGTTGTGGTATATGAATGTGATAGAATACTATTGTTCTATAAGAAATGATGAGCAAGCAGACTTCAGAAAAACCTGGAAAGACTTAAATGGACTGATGCTGGGTAAAGTGAGCAGAACCAGGAGAATGTTGTACACGGCAACAGCCACGTTGTGCGATGATTAACTTTGATAGACTTACCCCTTCTCAGCAATTCAAGGATCGAAGACATCTCCAAGTCACATAATGGAAAATGCTACCCACATGCAGAGAAAGAACCATGGAGTTTGAATGCAGATTGAAGCATACTATTTGCTCTTTTTTTTCTGTTTTGTTTTGTTTCTTCTTTCTTGTGGTTCCTCCAATTGGTTCTAATTCTTCTTTACAACATGACTGATGTGAAAATAAAAAAAAAAAATTTAAAAAAAAAGAGAGATGTGAGGAACAGCCAGGAAGTCAGCATCATGAGATTGAATACAGGTGAGAGACTGAAGAGTAAGATGTAAGAAGACTGGAAAGGTAAAAAGGGGCCAGGTGATGAAGGCCTTTGAAAGCCAAAGAATTTTTTGTTTTATAGGCAATAGGGAGCCGTTGGAGTTTATTGAATTGGGGTGGGGAAAGGGAGATGTGACATGTCAGATCTGAGCTTTAGGAATATTAACTTTGACATCTGGATGGAGGATATGCTGCAATAATGGGAAGAAACTTGAGGCAAAGAGATGGATTCGAGGGCTATAGCAATAGCCAAGGTATGAAGTGTTGGGGGCCTGAAGTAGGGTGGTAGTGTCAGAGGAGAGAAGGAGGAAGGTAGCAATGACAAGACTTAACAATTGATTGGATATGAGAATGAGGATGATAGCTAGGTTACAAGCCTGGGTCAATGGTCAATAATGAGAACAATAATAAAGTTCACACAGCACTTTAAATCCATTATCACAATTGCTTTATGCAGTCGTGTATAATATGATTCCCTTTGGTAAACACAGATTACTGCCTGTGAATAGAACATAGGTAGATTCAGAACTGGTTGAAGGGGCAGGCCCAAAGAGTAGCCAATGTAGTTTAATGGTTCAGTGTCAATGTCATTTTGGGAGGATGACACTAGAGGAGCTCCTGGAGGATCTATGCTTAACCCTGGGCTACTTAATATTTTTATCCTTGACTTGGATAAAGACACACTAAATTTATAGACAACACAAAGCTGAGGGATAGGTAATATTCTAGATAACCAAGTCAGTATCCAAAAAGATCATAATAGTTAGAACTTTGGGCTAAATCTTCAATATTCTAATGGAAATGGGATCTCTTTGTTGTGGGAATGTCCTTCAACAATGGAGATGGAAATCCATTCATGCCTGCCCATACATAAAGTTGGAAGTTCGAAGAAAGGGGTCCACCCAACATTGTGGGGTTAGGAAGCTCCCTTAAATTCTCAATGCCATGACAACCTCGATATACAGTTATCCCTGTAATCAACTCACCTTTCTTTGATTATACCTTTATATTGCTTATACTGTACAAGTTTTCTTCTTCTTTTTTTTTTTTTACCATTTTGCACTCGGATCACACCCATCATGCATTCAATAAGATAAAATTTAATAGGAAGAAATGTTAAAGTCCCATATTTGTGTCCAAAAAAATCAACTTCACAAGTGTAAGATGGGAGATGTGGCTTGATAATGGTGTTATTTGGCAGCCAAAAAAAAAGGACCATATGATCTTAGGCTGTATTAATTATATATTAACAATATGTAATAATAATAATATTTTAATTTTCAATTTAGAGTTCAATGAAGTGATTTTTTACTATATTTTGACTTGGTCAAGCTATATCTGAAGTATTTTGTCCAGTTCTGCTGCCACATATTAGGACGGACATTAATAAGATGGAGGTGAGCTGAATAGAGAAGGGTGCCCACTTCAAGTAATGGGATATTTAGCCTGGAGAAGAAAAGATTCATAGGAGACATGATAGATGTCTTCAAGTGTTTGAAAGGCTGCCATGTAGGAGAGGGAAGGATTAATCTAGTTCTGCTTGGCTCGGAGGACAGAACCAAAAGCAGTGAGTGGAAGGAGCCTAGAAGCAGATTTAGGTTTAATGTCGGTCAAATCTTGCTAAAAGCTTGGAGATCTCCCAAAGTGGAACGAGTCACCTGGGGAGGTAGTGAGTTCCCCTCCACAAGCAGTCTTCAGGCAAGGGTGACCACTTGTCAAATATATTGTAGAAGAGATTCTTGTCCAGGTTTGGCTGTTCCCCAAGCCTGGAATTCTCTTCCTTCTCACCCCCTCCTTTTGGATTCCCTGGCTCAGTTTAGAGCAGTAAATTCCAGTGGCTCTGAGATCCAATAGAAAATCTACTTGGTGTCCAGAGTTTTTAACCTAGCTCTCCCCCCACCAACCTTTCCACTCTTCTTACATCTTATGTCCCCTTTCTCCCCACCTCACACATGAGTTCTTTGTTCCAGTTACACTGGCCTACAAGATTCCCCATCTTTTGGTTCTAGGCATTTTTACTGGTTGACCCCATACCTAGAATGCTCTCCTTCCTTATCTCTGCCTCCTGGCTTCCTTCAAGTCCCAGCTAAAATCCCACCTTCTACAGGAAGCCTTTCTCACCCCACCCCCCTGATTCTAGCACCCTGCTTCTGTTGATTCTCTTCCATTTATCCTATACATAGCATGTTTGTTTACATGTTATCTCCCCATTAGATTGTGAACTCCTTGAGAGCACGGACTGCCTCTTGCCTTTGTTTTTTTCCCCAGTGCTATTGGGGTCCTCCTTGGCTCCCTATTACCACCAGGATCAAATATAAAATCTTCTCTTTAACTTTTAAAGCCTTTTATCAGTTAGGTCTTTCTACCTTTCTAGTCTTCTTACACCTTACTCAACCTCCCACCCTTATCCTTCAATCCAGTGACACTAACTTCCTATCTGTTCTTCAAATCCTTCCATGACTCTGGAGGAGTTAGTGAGGCCGATGAACTTGCAAAGCTCTGTTTCCCTTAAATCCAATTCACTTGCCAGTCAAGATATCGCCCTCATGACATCATTGGTCTTCTTTGAGAATGGAAGACAAACAACACAACATACACACACAAATGCAACACCCTGTCTCTTGAAACATTTTCACTGACTGCCCCCCATGCTTGCAAAGCTCTCTCTTTTCATCTCCATCTCCTGGCTTCCTAGACTTCCTTCAAACCTCAGTTGAAGTTCCACCTTCCACAAGAAGCCTTTTTCAGTCCCCCTTAATCTTCATGCTTTCCCTCAGTGATTATCTCCAATTTATCCTATCTATATCTTGTTTGTACATAGCTGTTTGCATGTTGTCTTTCCCACGAGACTGTGAGCCCCTTGAGAACAGGGATTTTTTTTCCCATTTCTTTATATCCTCAGCTCTTAGCATGGCACCTGGCCTATAGTAGGAGCTTAATAAATGCTAGTTGACTGACTGACTTGTCTCCTACCCCTTTTGACTTTTGAGCTTCTTCAGGGGTATTTATTTAATTTGGAGATTCCAGTATCTTCCCCCATAGACACTTTTTTTTCATTTTTACTATTTTACCCCCAGCTCCTAGTACAATACCTGGCATTTAGCAGTCATTATTAATTTCTTATATTAAAACTATATCTTATATATCAGTAAATGCTTGCATCATTGATTGATTGATTAGTCCTCTCTAAGCTTGGAGAATTGTTTCAAATATATGAGAGGCAGCCCAAGGAGAAAAATTCAGCCAAATAGTCACACCAAGATCAGGAGGGAATTCAGGGATTTTGAATGAAAAAGCATTATTTTTGATGTGCAAAGTGCTGGGGATCCAGATACAAAAGGCATTAGTGAGATAGCCCCAAGCAATGCTCAAAGCTGCAAACCTAGCTTCTAGGACTTTATAAACTTTCCTAATGGATCTGACTTTAGGACCACCTTGCCACCTAAGTCCAGTGTCTTAGCACAGTCAGTCCCTTAAGGCCTATAACCCTCCACTTCAAGGAAATCCTAACCCAAACCTATCTGATGATTGATCCTTCAAATAAGGACTTTTTTTCTTTGTTTTCTTCCAATATCTCTCCAAGATGATGGAAATCAGTCACTGATGAAAGAGAAAGCCTTCTAGGAAGACTGGTGAAAGAAATTGGTGTGAGGACAGGATACCTAAGGTGTAGGAACCCATTTTCCTCCAGTTGACCACTTGTTTTCTCATTACTAGGTGCATTAATTTTGTTTGTGCAAAAGCTTTTCAGTTTCCTGTAATCAACATAATTGATCTTATCTTCTGTAATTACCTCTCTCCCTAGCTTAAGAATATATCTCCTACCCATAGCTGTGAGGGGTATATGATCTATTTATCTTTTAACTTTTAATAGTATGATTTTTAATATTAAGGGCAGGTATTCATTTAGAATGCATTGTGGAATATGGTGCAAAGAGTTGATGTAAGCCTAATTTCTTCCAGATTGCTTTTCTATTTTCTTAACAGATTTTTAAAAAATCAAATAAGTTCTTTCCTAAGTAATTTATGTTCTCTGGTTTATCAAACATTGACTTACTGAGTTCCATTGTTTCTTATTTTCCCTTGTCTGGCCTGTCCCATTGATCTGCCTCTCCATTTTTTAACCAATACCAGATGGTTTTGATGACTGCAGCTTTATAATATAGTTTGAGGTCTGGAAGTGTTATTTGCCCCCTACCCCTACATCTTTTCTTAATTTTCCTTGATATTAAGGATATTTTATTTTTCCAAATAAATTTTATTATCATTTTATTGAGTTATGTAAAGTATCCTTTTGACAATTTGATGGCATGGCATTAAGATTGTAAATTAACTTTTGTAGTATTGTCACTTTTATACTATTGGCACAGCCCAGCCATGGGCACTGAATATTCCTTCAGCTATTTAAATTGTTTTAAAGAAATATGTTTTTTATTTCTTTAATGAAAACTTTGTAATCGAAACTATACCAATATTTTGTGTACTTAGGTAAATTTGATTTCCAGATATTTTATGCATTTTGTAGTTATTTGAGATGAGATTTCCCTTTCCATTATTGTCTCTTGAATTTTGTTATTATTATATAGAAATGCTGTTGATTTTTGAAGGTTTATTTTGTAGCCTGCAATTTTGCTAAAGCTATTGTCTCAGTTAGCATCCATGCTGTTTTCCAAGGATTTTCTAAATAAACCATCATCTCAGAAGCAAAAAGAGATAGTTTTATCTCTTCTTTACTTATCTTTACACCCTTAGTTTCTTTTTCTTGTCAATGCTATTGCTACCATTTCCAGAACTATATAAAACTGTAGTGGGGAAAGTGGGCATCCTTCATTTCAGTCTTGTATTTATTAGGAAAGGCATCTAGTTTATTTTAGATGACTGGTTGCAGTCTGTCAGACAGGATTTTATTTAAAATTTTTGAATCAATATTCTTTAATGACATTGGTCTACAATTCTCCTGTGCTTTATCCTTCCCTGGCTTGGGTGTTACAACTGTATTTATCTCGCAAAAGACATCTGGTAGTGCTTTCTTTCTCAATTTTTGAGAATACTTTGAATAGTATTGGTACTAATTGTTCCTGAAATATTTGACAGAATCCTCCTGTAAATCCATTAGGACCAGGAATTTTCTTTTCTCATTTCGATAGTTCCTTTACAGCTAGTTCTATTTTCTTTCCTGAGATTGGATTATTTAAAATCTCTATTTGATCTTCTATTAGTTTAAGTATTTTATGGTTTTGAAAGTATTCCTCTATTTCTTTTGTATTTTCAGTTTTGTTTACACACAACTGTTCATGTTAGGTTCTGATCAGTCTTTTTATTTCTTCTAGTTTTGTTGCACTTCCACCTTATCCATTTGTTACTTTGTTGATTTTATTTTTCTGCCCTCTTCTTTTTAATCAGATTGGCTAAAGGTTTGCCTTTTTTATTTTTTATTTTTTTAGTTTTTTCAAACAACCAGTGTTTAGTTTTATTTATCATTTCTAGAAATTTTTTGGTTTCCAATTGACCTATTTTTCCTTTAATTTTTAACATATCTTCTTTTGTACTTATTTTAGGTTAGTTTATTTGTTGGCTTTCTAATTTTTAAATGAACATTCAGTTCACTAATCCTCTCTTTTTCTATTTTGTTCATGTATGTTTGTAGGAATAGACTTCTCCCTCTGAGGATTTCTCTAGCTGCATCCCAGAAATTTTACTATATTTTCATTATTATCATTTTCTTTCCCATAATAAATTGTTTCTTTGATTTGTTCTTTGACCCACTTGTTGCTTATAATTTCATTGTTAAGTCTCCATTTGAGTCTGTCTTGGCCTTTTTTTCTGTCATGGACCCTTTTGCCAGTCCAGTCCAGGAATATGGATTCTTGTGTTTTAAAATGCTTAAAACAAAATATGTAGGATTACAAAGGAAACCAATTATATTGAAACACAATTATCAAAATATTTGAATATTTGAAACAAACAAACAAGTTCACAGACCCCAGCCTGCACTCGACCATATTTCTTAAAGGACGATGGAACTTAAAATATCTTCCCAACCCAGCTGCAGCAACAGTAAAGGAAGAGAGGTCCCTGAAGATGTCTTTTGCCCCATAGTTGTCCCCCAATGGGATCTTCTCTTCCTTCCCAGAGAAATGGGTGACAGAGACAAAACGGTGCCAGATTGACACAACGTGTATGTGTGTGTGTGTGTATGTGTGTGCATGTGTATGTAATAGAAGGGTAGGATTACTAAAGGAGGTGGCATTTACATAGCACCTACTATGTGCCAGACACTATGCTAAGTCCTTTTTACAAATATCTTCCTCATAACCCTGAGAGGTAAGTGCTGTTATTATCCCCATTTTACAGTTGAGGAAACTGAGGCAAACAGCGGTTAAGTGACTTGTCCACGGTCACACAGCTAGTCGGTGTCTGTGGTCATATTTGAACTTCAGTCTTCTTAACTCCTGGCCCAGGACTTTATCCACTGTAGCGCCTACCTGCCTCAACATGGAAACTTTATAATGCTCTCATCAGATGAAGCCTTAGCTGCTTTTCCAAACAGAGGCATATTTGCTAGTACCTCACCTTCACTTGAATGATGTTTCATTCTCCCTGTTCTGAAATCCAGAGAATTAAGGCCACTAGTATAAGGGACTGAAGTGCAGCTAGAACCGGCAGACTGGGCTGGAGATGTCACCCCTCCCCCACCTCCAAGACCTTTTTATGGATTTTCTCCCATACTTCAGCCTTGCTCTTCTGTATGTCCTGTCTCTTTTCTTTCCTGATGCTGGCTCCAAGGCTGAGCAGTTACTTAGTGTCCTCCTCACCATATTCTTTTTCTTCTGATCTTCAGACTCGAATCTCTCCACCTCTCTTTCCTGACCTACCAAAAATGAATGCATTTATGGGCAACGGTTTGGTTTGCACCACTTCAGACAATCCCCACATTTCTCCATTTTGTCCATCTGAAGCTTGAACCCACCAAGTAGATCCTTCTGCTTCAGACTATGAATCCATTGGAAAGAAGCAATGTATTTGTTTTCTGAGCTGCTTGCAACTAATTGGCCTTGTTGGTGTAAATGTTTTTCTAAACACTCATCGAAACAATCCACTGTCAAAGTGATCCTTTAACAACCCAAGTGAAGGGCAAATAAGCTCACTCCCACATCAGTTATATCTAATCGATTCATTGGTCAACAAGCATTTATTAAGTGTCTACAATAGACCAGGAACTGTACTAAGCATTGGCCAGCCAAGATGAAAGTGAGAGAGCCCCTGACCTCAAGGAGTTAACATTCAACCAAGGTGATGCTTACATGTGATGCTTACACAGAGAAGTAAATTCGGGATATGTACAAAGTAAATACACATTAATTTGGGTGGGAAGGAACAAATAGCTGGAGGAATCAGAAAAGGCCTTTTGAAAGAGGTGGAGCCAGAGTAGAGGCTTGAAGGGACAATGGTATTCCAAGAGGCCATACATCCTATGCAAAAATATAGAGGGAGGGGATCAGATGTTGTGTGTAAGGAATGGGAAGACACATTGACTTAGTAGGGAATACATGAAGGAGAGTAATGCATCATCAGCCTAGAAGGATAGGCTGGACCCAGATCTTGAAGGGCTTTAAATACCAAGCAAAAGACTTTGTATTTTACCCTAATGATCAAATAGGAGAGCCACTGATTGTTTCTGAGAAGAGGAAAGACTTGGCTAGACCTGCCTGTAGTATCCATTTGGTAGCTATGGCTGGAGGGACAGCTCAGAGGCAGGAGAGACTGGGTGTAGAGAGGTCAATTAGGAGGTTATTGAAATACTCCAAGAGAGAGGTAACTAGTTCCTGGACTAGGGTGGTGCAATATTTAAGGAAGTCAGGGGAACCAGGAGGTACAGATGAGAAGAAAGAAGATTCCAGGCTTTGGGGCAGGTGAAAATGCCCCGAGTCAGGAGACAGAGCATTGTATGTGAGGGACAACTAGGGTGGACGTTAATTCTGGATTATAGGGTACATAGAGTAGAGCAAGGTGTAAGAACACCAGAAAGATAGGAAGGAACCAGGATATAAAGGGTTTTAAAATCCAAATGGAGAGTCCTATGTTTGACCCTGGAGGTAAAGGGGAGCCTGGAATTTAGTGACTAGAAGGAGTGGCATAGTCATAATTTAAGAACTACCCTTTTGGAAGATCACTGCTAGCTGATTGGAAGATGAATTGTATCAGGAAGAGACTTAAGGCAGAGAGACCAAATAGCATCCTATTGCAATAGTCCAGATGGGAGGTGATGAAGGCCTGAACCAGGCTGGTGGCAGCATCAGAGAAGGGGGGCGTCTGTGAAAGATATTGCCAAGGTAGAATATGGGTAAGAGAGGGTAAGAGATTGGTTGTGGAGGGTGCAAGAGAATGAGGAATCCAGTATGATTCCTAGGTTGCAAGCCTGAGTGACTGAGAAGGTGTTGATGCTTTCAGCAGTAATAGGGAAGTTAAGAAGAGGAGAAGGGTTTGGGGAAAAGACGATGAGTTCAGTTTTGGACCTATGGAGTTTAAGATGTCTGTGGGAAATCCAGTTCAATACATCCAATAGGCAGTTGTGAATGAGAGACTGGAAGTCATCAGAGAGGTTAGGAGTGATAAATAATAGATAGATAAATAGATATAGATGGTAGATGGATAGATAGGTAGATAGATGGATGGATGGATGGATGATAAAAATAGAGCTGATAAATAGATGCTTTTCATTCATTCACTCATTCATTCAAAAATGTTTGCTGAATTTAATGATCAGATCTGGTCTTGGAGCCAGAGATAGCCACAACTGCCCTTCTCTTCTTTCCTGGCTGACTCATGAGCCTCTCCCATCTCTCGGATAGAAGGGACCCTGACCCCAATGCAGACATTTTTAGCAAGTAAAGAACCCAGCCCAGAAGCTCTGCAGCTGGGTTGACTGACATTCACTAGACAGGCCCTCTTAAAGGGGCAGGGGCCTGCCGTGGGTCCGATTGCACAGTAATAAAAAGGGAATTATCCAAGCAGATGGAAAGAAAGAGGGGGAGTGATCCAAACAAGGGAGGGAAAGTGAGGAGGGAACAAATGGCATCTGTTTGAATCATTTGGTCTCAGTCGCTTTTGTGGCAAACAGAGCCCCTGTGGGTTTCTGCCCATCAAGGCCAACAGCCATAGCCTGGCTTCCCCCACTCCCACCCCCACCCCCCTGCATGCCACCTCTGGCCACCCGAGGAAGGTGGTGGGGCAAAGAGAAAATGAGGGCCAGCAGATCCCCGAGTCAGGGAAGGCTGCCCCTGCCTCGGAGCTGGCTGTGGCGTGACGGGAGGGAGCCTGGAGGGAGAGCAGGAACATGAGGCCTTGAGGCGGAGGCTGTGGGCAGAAGGCCAAGGGGAGGGTTGGGGAAAGAGGAACAAATCAGCACTGAGTGATGAGGAGAGGGCTCAGGAGCGCATGCTGAACTTGAGAGGAGAAGAAAAGCCGCAGGAAGAAGCTGAATGGGGCCAGGGGAGGGGGGTGGGGTTGGTTTGTGGCAGAGGCACTGGAGGAGAGAAGCAAAGGTACTCTGAGTAATGGAGGAAATAGCAGCCAGGGAGAACGCCAGAGGGGAGAGCAGAGGGAGCCGAGGGCCAAAGAGACCACCGACACTGGGGCGGGGGAGGCTGGGAGTGGGGGTAGGGCAGAAGAAAGAGGTGGCTGAATGGAGGCATCCAGAGACACTGGAAGGAGAGCTCTGGAAGCCAGTCAGGAAAGCCCACTGCCTGAGAACAAGCTCTAGGAAGGGCATTATTGTGGAAGGTGGCACAAGAGGGAAGGAACGGAGCCAGTGGGATGAATGGGGGAAATTCCCAAGTGGAGAACTGCTTCCTACTATCAAGTAGCTTCCCATGAGGAGGAATGAAAGGGGTCTGTGTTTATTTGAAAGGGAATCCATCCAGGGTTGGCATTAGTGGAGGCAGCCGTGGGGTAGTGGCCAGAGCACTAGATTTCATAGGATTATAGAATCGAAGTCTAGGCAGACCTTTAGGACCACCTCCTTCAGACCCTTCATTTTACAGATGAGGAAACTGAGGCTGAGAAAGATTAAATTATTTGCCAGAGGTGATAAAGTTGCAAAGATGGGATAAGAACTCAAATCTTCTGACATCCGATATATTACTACAGATCTGGAACTGTAAGACCTGTGGTCAACCTCTCCAGGCCTCAGTTTTCTTAAAATGGAGAAAAGGGTCCAGATGAGCCCATCGTTCTCAGAGTAAGCTGTTTTCATATCTGCTTCTGATTTAACTAGAGATGCAACCTAAGATGGTAAAAAACAAAAACAAAAACAAAAACAAAAAACGAGGAGGGTTGGGAGATTTCTGGCTTCTTGTCATGGTCCTGCTATTCACTTGCTGTGTGATCCCGGACAAGTCACTGAGTTGGCAGAGTGGATAGAACAGTAGATCTGCAGTCAGGAACTCTAGCCTCAGACACTTCTTAGCTGAGTGACCTGCCAGGCAAATCATCTAACCTTCATCCACCTCAATTTCCTTATCTGTAAAATAGGTTGTGAGGATGAAATGAGATCATATTTGCAAAGGGTTTCACAAACCTTCGCTATGTAAATGCTAGCTATTGTTATTTTTCTGAGGCTCAATTTCCTCATTTTCCAAAGGGAAACAGTAATGCCTGTCCTACCTACCAAGATTGTTGTTCATCCTTCGTTCTCAAAGAGGACCAATGACATCAGGAGGGTGATGTCTTACAACATTGTAACGGACAGTCAATCAACAAGCAGTTGATAAGGGCTTACCGCGTGCCAGGTACCATGCAAAGCTATGGGAATACAAAGAAAAATTAAAAACAGTCCCTGCCCATAGAGAGCTTACATTCTATTGGGGGAGACAACATAAATAAATTAGAACAAATAAAATAAGTACTGAGGAGGCAGAAACTAACCTTAAAAAGGATAGGACTAGCAGCTGGAGGGGAGAAGAGGGACCCAGAAAGTGCTCCTGGAAAAGGTGATACTTGAGGTGAGACGTAAAGAAAGTCAGTTATGGGGGCAGCTAGGTGGTGCAGTGGATAGAGCACTGGCCCTGGATTCAGGAGGACCTGAGTTCAAATCCGACCTCAGACACATAACACTTACTAGCTGTGTGATCCTGCGCAAGTCACTTAATCCCCATTGCCCAACCAAAAAGAAATCCCAAAAAAAAGAAAGTCAGTTATTCTAAAAGGTGAAGGTCAAAAAAAAGAGCATTCCCAGCTAGGGGAATAGCCAGCAAAAAAGTAGTAACACAAGAGTGTTGTATGATAGGAATAGTAAATTCACCTGTAGAATTAAAGTGTAGAATGAAGTGGAGTAGGTGTAAAAAGACCAAAAATATAGGAGATTCAAGGTTATGAAGGGCTTCAAATGTTAAACAGGATTCTATACTTCATACTGGAGGTAATAGGGAGCCATTAGAGCTCATTGAGGAGAAGCAGTGATGTGGTCACACTCACGCTTTAGAAAGCTCACTGTGTCCGCTAAGTGGGGCTGAAGAGGGGCCTGAGGCAAGGAGACCAACCAGAAGTCTATTGCAATAGTCCAGGTGAAAGGTGATCAGGGCCTGTCCCAGGGTGGTAGCTTTGTAAGTACAGAAAAGAGGATCTATGTGAGAAATGCTACGGACATAGAAGCAACAGGATTTGGCAACAGATTGGATATAGGGACTAGAAGGAGTTGTGGATGATACCAAGATGTTGAGCCTGCTTATCAGGAAGAATAGTAGTGCCCTTGAAAATTAATAGGAAAGCTGAGAATAGATGAGGGTTTAGGGGTAAAGACAGTAAGTTCTCTTTCGGACATGTGGATTTGTTGAGTTTAATATGTGCATGGGGCATCTCATTCAAAATGTCCAATAGGCAATTGGTGATGCAAGACCAGAGCTCAGGAGACAAACTAGGGCTAGATATAGAGATCTGGGAATCACCTGCATGGAGATGATGATTAAACTCATAGGAGCCAAGGAGATTACCAACTACCAAGTGAGGGAATCTCGAGAGAAAACAGAAGGGAGTCCAAGACAGAACCTTGGAGGATACCCACAGTTAGTCAATCAATTGACAAGCATTCATTAAGTGCCCACTATGAGCTAGGCACTATGTTAGATGATAGGGTTTAAAAGACACAAGGAAAACAATCCCTGCCCTCAGGGGGCTTACATTCTGTTGGGGGAGAGAACATATATATATATATATATGTAGGCATATACAAATGGATTAAAAATAATTATACATGTATATATGTAGGTATATACAAATGGATTAAAAATAATTATACATGTATATATGTAGGTATATAAAAATGGATTTAAAATAATTATAAGGTGATTGGAGGTAGAAAGACACTAACAACTCTCAGAGTCAGAAAAGGACTGATATAAGAGGTATTGCTTGAACTGAATCTTGAAAAAGACTAGTGGAGCAGTTAGGTGGCCCAGTAAACTGGCTCTGGAGTCAGGAGCACCTGAGTTCAAATCCAGCCTCAGACAGTTACTAGCTGTGTGACCCTGGGCAAGTCGCTTAAACCTGATTGCCTCAAAAGAAAAAAAAAAGACGTAGGGAATAGACTCAGAGATGTGGAAATAATGCCTTATATGAAGACCATTGAGAAGGCCAGTTTGACTGGACCATATAGAACTTGAAGGGGAGTAATATATGATAAGGCTGGGTAATAATATATAATAATGTAATAAAATAATAAGGTAGGTTGGGACCAGGTTGTAAAGGATTTAAAATTCTAAGCAGAGAAGTTTATTGTTTATCCTAAAGGTAATAGGGAGTCACTGGAGTTTATTGAGAAGGGAAGTGATGAGGTGAGGCATGTAAAAGTGTTGTAAAAAAAAAAAAAAAGTTAAAGCTAGCTATGTAAAAAAAAAATTATTATTATTGTTGGCAATCTTTCTGTAACTTATTCCGGAGATTCTGCTTCCTCACCCCAGCTCACAAGGGAAAGATGCCTTCACCTTCCCACTTTCTCCCCACCCCCACCTTTCCTACATATACCCAAAGGAAATCAGCCTGAATAACGAAGAGGAGGAGGACTAAGGATGATGCAGCGCCGTGAGGGAAGGGACCATTTCCATCTGTCAGGTAGCGTACCCCAGCAGGCAATTAAAGTGGAACAGTCCTGACGGTGATCAGAGTGCCAACAGGAAATAGCTGTTACACCCTGTTCTTCCATTAGTAACCTCCGTGTTCCCGTAATAAATGGTACCTACATATGGGTAGCCCTTTGTGGCTGAGAGGCAAAGTGGTATAAAGGATGCAGTGCTTCACTTGGAACCAGAAAGATTGGGGTTCAAATCCTGCTCCTGGCAACCTTGGAAACTCCTGGGCAAACCACATTACTTCCCTGAGCTCAGACAGTGCTTTCAGTAAGCCTGGTCCAGTGAAAAGATCACTGACTGGAGTCAGAGAACCTGAGTTTGTGACCCCGCCTCCACCACTTACCCCCTAAGTGAGGTTGGGCAACTCTGTGAAATGAGAATGAGATGGCCCCTCTATGATCTACTAAGGCTCACATAGGTTGTGGTGACTTTCCTTTGATGTTTGGAAAAGCACTTTCACATACAGTGTTTTCATTTGATCTACACAGGGACCCTGACAGGTTGGAAGTGAGCAGGTTAGATATTATTATCCTCATTTAAAAGAGAAGGCTTAAAGAGACTGACTGGCCCAAAGTCATAAAGCCAGTTAACTCGGACGCAGGAGAGCCTCCCCTCCTGCCCTTCTTCCCAGTCTGGTGGTCCTTCCACTACGGCCACACTGCCCGAAGCCGAGGAGAGGAGAGAGCAAGGTTGCTAATGAGTAAGTGATGTAAGCAACTGCTTATATGCTTTGATTGGAAGGGCTCTAAGAAGGCTTGACGTCTCCAACTCCATTTCATAACGCTGTCTGCTTCCAGATCCACACCAGTGACCTATCATTAATGCTTGAAATTCAGCCATTAGAATTTCACATATGTGGGTTCGGGTTTTGTCCCATTAAGATTCAAATTCCCCTTAGGAGAGAACTGGCCTTTAAGTTGTTAGTCATTTACACAATAATTTGGTATTAAGCATTTACACCATAGTGTGAATTAGTTCAGCAGCCCCATTCTGACTTCACAACTAGCTGAGAACAGGTTTTGCCAAGGCAGCTATAATATGCACCTTTAAGCAAGTATTTTAATTAAATACCTTTAAGCCCTACTCCAGCCTCCCATGTCAACTTGCCTCTGAAAAGCCATGTCTCATCCAGATATAACAAACCTCTTGTTTCCATCAGCTAATTCTGAATTCCATTTCTCTTCAATCCCGTAACATTGTGGACTCTCCTGGAGGGCAGAAGTAAGAGCCCCGGTAACTAGTTGGGTCCCTTGACTATTCTGATCCTCCAGGCCCTTTTCATCATGTCCAAGGGTGTCACACTACGGGGATCTTTGCTTCTTACAGGTCCAATACTCAGAGATTAGGGGGAACTTGGGGGTGGGGTGGGGCAGAAGTAAAAAGGCATTGGGGGTTTAGTTATAGCCATCCGTTGCCCACCTCGAGATTAGTGGGTATGATCATGAGGAAGATTTTGGAATTCTGTGGCTCCAGACAACATGGATCCAGGAGGAAGGAGGAGGGAGCAACGGAGCAAATAGTGTCCAAGTGAGTTCAAAGGAGAAAAATCAAGGTAAAAGAAAGAATTAAAGGAACTTCTACGGTTCTGTTTAGTTCAGCAAACATTTATGGAATGCCTGCTGTGTACTGTAGGTACAGGGTGGGAGCAGCAGATACTGTTCAAGTAAGATTGAGGCAGTTATTCACCAGGTAGAACTAACCCTGACTTGCAAGCACAGGTGTCGAGTAAATGTTTAACAACAGGGTCTCTGGGGTGAGGGAGGCAGGGGTAGGGGGAAGGGATTGTATACAGGACAACACACTTTTAGGTTGAATCTGCATCATTAATGTTTTCTCTATACCTTTCTTAAGTCTGGACCACCAGCAAAATAAATCAAGCCCTGATTTTGTAGCGTTTGCTGATTTCTGAGGTGTAAATAGTCACCCAGAAAATTTAGCAATGGCTCCAGAACACCCCTACTGGCAAGTTGGAAGCTTTGAGTTCTGCTCTGAGCTCTGGCATCAGCGTCATAACTAGGAATCTTTGCACTGGGAGAAACTACACTCACAAACTGCCATGGGAGGCAAATAGCAAGAGACAGAAGTGGCATATCCTCAATTGAGTACCACATATGGGTGGGAAAGGATTCATAATAATTATTCTTGCTCTTTTAGTGGTGAGCTCTTCTTTCTTCTGTGCTGCTGAAGGGCTACAAATGAAGTCAGTGCCCTCGATATTCAAGACCCTGAGGCAAAGCCCAGTATACCATAGCTAGTCATGTGTGCAGCTAACTATCTAATATAACCATGGACAGGTCTCCTCACTTCTCTTGGCCTTAGTCTCTTCATCTGCAAAAATGGGGAGCTAGATTGATCCTTAAGGCCCCTTCCCATTTTACAATTTGAAGATGCCACAATTAATTTTCCTTCATCGTATTGAGGAAACTTGACTTATAAAGCCTCCATCATGTACTACTGGTATTTAACCCCCAGATAAAAATAGTCACTCTCGGTTTTTCAAAGAGACATGAACTTCAAAAAACAAAATTTGTTGGGGTGGGAGAGAGGTAGAAATCTATTAGCTGCTGTTTTTCTGAAAATATTAACGTTCAGTTTCAAAATGGCAACAAGCCTTTGTATGACATCCTCTTGAATTGAGTGTAGAAATAACCACAACAAACTCTGTGTTGAATGTGTGTGGCCTTTATCCTTTCTCTCCTTTGTGTTAAGATTGAATATGGTCTCTGCTAATAATGGTCTTTGGATAGCATATTTGTATCATCTTCTGCATTTTTTTTCCCTTCTTTTGTAGCATGTCTGAGGTAGGGTGACACTCTTTGCAGTGGTTTCATTTCAAAAGCCTTACAGAGACAGAGCTCGATAGTAATTTTAATTAAATTATAACCACAAAATAATTTCAGTGGAGGAACAGTGCATACTGTCAGAGAGGAGTGTTTTTAACTGAATGCTTGCTATAATAAGCATCCTTGAACTTGACCAACCCAACTCTTCTCTTCTGTGAGAATACATCCATGCTAAGGATGAATCATGATATGTGTGATTTGCTTGATTGTTTGGAGGACAACACAAAGTCA
This sequence comes from Vombatus ursinus, assembly GCF_900497805.2. NCBI lineage: Eukaryota > Metazoa > Chordata > Mammalia > Diprotodontia > Vombatidae > Vombatus > Vombatus ursinus. The sequence continues at coordinate 21,764,847 of NW_020954572.1, read as the reverse complement.
CACCTTCAATTTCACCAAATGTTGATGTGTCATGTCTTGAGTTGGTTGGTCATGGGAAATCCAAGAGTCAAAGCTTCAATAAATTTCCTTGACCCATGGAAGTGCGAAAGAAAGAACTCTCCCAGCCACGTTACAGCCCACAAGCCTTTTCAATTCTTAATCCATGGTAGCACCTATAAGTGTCCGTAAAGAGAATGTGAAGAGAAAGAATAACAGAGGGCTCAACGTGTAGAGTGGCTCTCAAAAACCCCAAAGTAGTCATTAACCTTTGACTCCCTCAATGATCAAAATACCTAGAATTCACATGCTTTTGAGAACAAAGATGTTACAATATAAAAATATGGACTTAGAAAGTGGAAGGTAAATGAGAACTACTCCAGGTACCTGATTTAAAAATTTAATAAATCAGACCCATTTGAAGACACTGGCTTATGAGAAACCAAAAGGAGTGAATGTAAGTTTCATACTGTCTACTTTCTAGCCTATGCTCATGCCCATGGGCAAAACATTTTACCTGTCTGAGCCTCAGTTTCCTCATCTACAAAATGGAGACAATAATAGCACCTAACTTAACAGAATTGTTATGATTGTCAGAAGAGGCGATGTTTGCAGAGAGCTCTGTGCACCTTAAAGCATTATATAAATGTGCATTATTGTTTTTGATAGTCATCAGAATAACATTAAGAAGAAATCTCAATTATCTGTGCTTGGACAGAATGTAATAGCCTGACTATATCTACAACTCAAAGGACCACTGGCTACCTGTTGGGAGCTCTCTGAAGCTACTATCCCCTAATGCACTAGCCTACAATTACATAGTGACATATTGGGATAGCTATGGCCATCCCAAAAATTGCATTTGGAATTAAGATCATAGGATCACAGAGTCAGATCTGGAAGGGACCTCAGAGGCCATTTAATTCAATCTCTTCACTTTACAGATAAGGAAACTGAGGCCCAGGGAGGTTAAGTGTTTGCCAAAGGTCACACAGGTAGTGTTGCTGGTAAGATTTGAAAGAGTAAGATGTAGCTGGCTTGTTTATTGCAAAATGTTATGACCCTAAGGGGATTTCCATTGTTCTCAAACTGAAATTGTTAGCCATCTCAAATTGTCATAGAAAAAAGTTAGCTGCAGATGTAACTGGGTATGGTATTCTGGGCTTTGCCTCAGGGTCCTGAGTGTATGGGGGCACTGACTTCTTTTGTAAAAGTCCTTCAGCAGCATAGAAAATGCTTCATCATTTCCATGTGAATAGAAAGATAGCCCTTCTACACGGTAGTCAAATAAATACCAGCACTAGAAAATCAATTGCTTTAATTACATTTCAGCAGCATCGGCCCCATGTCAAGTGGGAAGCCTGCTGTCCTGTGAAAGAAAAGGACAAGTGGTAGAGGTACTCCCCAGGGAGGTGTTGGGGCAGGAGAGGAGAAGGGGGGCCTTAGGAATGCTACCCTGCCTCCTTACTGTGTCATAATCTGACTTGGAGGACATGAGGCCTCCTTCCTAAACCTGATTTTAGGGCAGTATACTGGGTCAGAAGCAATCAGGGTCCTCGCCCTCCAAAAGGGTCGCTCACCACCAAAAGAGCAAGAATAATTATTTTGAACATATCAAAAGAACCCTCTTTTGAATGAACAACACACAGGTATACAGGATAATACCAAGGGTAGTACAAGGCTAAATTGTGGTAAAGGTTAAGTTTACCTTCAGCTAGGGGTGTACTGGAGAGAGCTCTAACTGGTTCTCTGATTGTCAAATGTTCAGTGTGAGCATTTATACACTGGAAATCTGCAGATGCGACAAATCATGGCTTGATTTATTGTTTCATTGATTGTCTAGAGTAGACGTAAGAAAGTAATGGAGAAAACATTAACAATGCAAATTAAATTTTGAAATGTGCCCTCCATACATATCTCTTCCCACCCAAAAGCTGGTTATTAAACATTTACCAGCACACCCAGCCAACTTCCTTTATTCTATTGTGGTTCCCATTTGCTCTGTTATGTGTCATTGATAGTGTTTCAGCCTTAGACCATAACCTCCATGAGGGCAGGAAAAATGTTTCCTTTGTATCTATGGATTTTAAGCTACTTAGTGCTTGATGATTTTATAACACACGAAGGCACATTCACTTGTAGCTCTCGGGTCCAGATACATACATTAGATAGAAGGTTTTTGTTTCTCTCTTGCTTATTTTCTCTTGCTTATAAAAAACTACAGAAGAGCAATCTATTTCAATGATTGTCAATAATGACCATGCTATTCTAAGCATATGTAGTGGATAAAGTGCTGGAATTGGAGACAGTAAGATATGATACTTACAAGCTTTGGGACCCTATAAAATCACATGACTTTTCTGAGTCCCAGTTTCCTCATCTGTAAAATGGGGATAATAATACCTACTTCACAGTGTTGTTATGAGGATCAGATAAGATGGCATGTATACAGAGCTTCGCAACATTAAAGCATTTTATAATAAATCCCAATTATCCATACCTAGAGAGAGTCTAATTCCCTGACTATACTCCTTCACTCAAGGGACCATTGTCCACCTGGTAGGAGCTACTGAAATTGTGAGCTATCATAACCAGAAAGATCTAAGGAGCCTATAGGGGGTGGGTCTTGCCAATTCAATCCTGTTTCATCAAAGGTAGATAAAACATATGGACTAAAACATATGGGTTAACTCTAAAACCAAATATCATTTCTATAATAATACATGCTCTTTTCAGGTATAGGTGATTTTATCACAAATCGTGGCAGTATACGGAGTTCCTATTGAGGAAGCTCTCTCCAATAGATCTCTTCATCCATGCATTTTAGCATCTCCACTGTCCCTTATAGTTTTAGAGAGTATGGGACACAGGAGCAGCTAGGTGGTGCAGTGGATAGAGTTCTGGGCTTGGAGTCAGGAGGACCTGAGTTCAAATCTAGCTTCAAATACTTAGTAGCTGTGTGACCCCAGGCCAGTCACTTAACCCAATTGCCTCCCCAAAAAAGACAGCATGTGACACACTTGCCTACAATCATGTAGCTAGCATATGTCAGACCAGGCCTTGCACCTCAATCTTTCTGACTTGGAGGCCTGCTCCTCTAAACACTATTCTATGCTACCTCTCTGGTATGTGCTACTCAGGTGAAAATTATGTCTCGTTTTTGCATTAATGTTAAGAATTACTTCTGTGATAATATATTTATAGTTCTTCATTTTCAAAATGATGTCTACTGAAGTGTGTAGCTCAATGAATTTAAATGAAAAGATTGTAAACTTTCCAGTTTTTTAAAGCTTTGCAGTCTAGAGAGAAATGAGTTCCTGGTGTTATAAATTATAATTTAGGCAGTCTGCTTCACATAACGATTTTAAAAAATAAGTTTGTTCTCTTCTGAATACTGACCTATACAACATTCTAAGCCAGTGTTTTTAAAAGTGTGCATGAAAAACCGACTATTAAGCTGCCTGTCTGTAAATATCTTGTTGCTCAAAGGTATGTACCAGTACTGAAAAATAATCATTTTGTTGCTTTCATGCTATGTATGTTCCATCTCTGTAAACATGTTGTTGTTTTTTTTTACTTCCCCTTTAAGGTTCTTTACTGGATCTGTTACTAGGCCAGGCTCCTGAGAGAGCAGATGACTGCCTAGGGGTACCAGGCAGGATGTACCAACCAAAATAAATCTCCCTGGTAGCTGATGTCAGAAATTCCATAATTGGGACTTCATTCTTTTGTCCCCCATTAAAATGCAAATATTCCCTTGAGAGAGTTACACCTTAAGACTTATCAATCAATGATATCTTAGTGTGAATGAATTTATCTGACACGTTTTTTAAAAACACAAATGTTTTATTAATGATTTTTCTTTCCTTCTTCATTGTCACTGTCCCAATGATTCTTCCTCCTCTCTTAAATGGACCACATACCTTGTAACATAAGTTCTGCTAGCAAAACAAAATAACCTATTAGGCATATCTGACAAGCAATGACTCATTTAACAACTATAGTCTACCACCTCACTGTTAAGAACAGCTTCTCCAACATTGGTCAACATATGTCTGAGTTCTCATGTCTTTCAGTGGTATTTGCCCTTCACCTCACTGAGGCCACCATGCAAGCGATTTTCCTGTCTCTGCTCAATTCATTTTGTGCCAGTTCATACAAGTCTCCCCAAGGTTCTCTGAATTCTTCACAGTGGCCATATCTTGTGATGCAGTAACATCTCGTTACATTCGTGTACCAGACTTTGTTTAGCATTCCCTAATCAATGGACAATCTACTTTACTTCTAATTCTTTGCCACTACAAAAATTAATACTGTAAAGATATTTGTACTGTATATATGGGAATATATATGCCCATGTCTTTGACCTCCATGGGGTATAGACCTTGTATCCTACTGCTAAGTCAAAGGCTATATACAGTTTGGTGAAGCAGATATTTTTTTGAGAATTGGAGGGAATAGGTCAGAGGGAAGGAGAGGCCACTCCATATTATACCAAGTATGGAGATTCAGTATTATACCAAGTATGGAGATGAATGAAGACCCAGGCACCATTAAGGGGGAAATGGTCTTAGATTTGGGAGGTTTAATATGTTGAAAATAAGCTTAACTTTCATCATAATTTTGCCCCAAACCAAACTTGGCTATTATCATGTGTGCCTAGGAACACTGGTCTATCCAAAGTATGGTTCTGTTGAAATATTTGAGTTCATTTAGTACAAATTTGAAGATTCTGACCAAGTAGATATGAAGAATTCAAATGCTATTAGGTACCAACCTGGATCTATAATTTTGTTATACCACCTCACAAGAGAAAAGTGAGACTGGAGCCACCAAGGAACACTCAAAGCTGATCCAGTCTCTCCATGGTTGGAGAACTGGGAGAAATTCCAAAGTGATCAATTTAGCAGAAATAAGACCTTGAAAGTAAAATTCTAACACATCAAAAGGGGCGCACTTAAAAGATCGATGACAGATGAACAACCTAGAACCTAAACAAAGATCGATCTTAAAATGCCAGTAAAAAACAAATTACATGATAAAAATCAACATTTAAAAAAACTTTAAAATAATTTGAAATACATAAAAATCATAAAAATAAACATTGAATGTGATTTAAAAAAAAAAAAGTTAATCAGGGAACCTACCCTGACCTCACTCACTCATTGTGTGTTAACTAGTACCTCTGGTACCTCTGCCAAGACCAAGGTGGTTATACTGTGAAGTTTGCCTTGGATGTCCCCAGATTGTGTGCGTTGAGGAAGTCATTCACCTTTTCTGGGCCTATTTCTTCATCTATAAAACATGAGGAGGTTGGACTATGATTTCTAAGGTCCTTCTAAGGCCAAATCCAAGAACAAATGTCCCTTAACCTCTCTGGGCTGCAGTTTCCTCATCTATAAAATTAGTATATGTTCTCTAAGGTTCCTTCCAACTCCACATCTGGGATCTTATGTCCCTTCTGCCCTTTGACACCCTTCACCTTGTCAGTGGTCTACTCTTCAAGTACCCAGGGCCTTCCCACTGTCAAAATCTTCTCTCAGGAAAGATCAGATAGTAGCATGGTATGGTAGAAAATAGCACTGGACCAGAAGTCTGGAGATCTAGGTTCAAGTACTGGTTCTACCCCTTCCTAGCAGCATGACCTTGGGCAAGTCACATCACCTCTGTGAGCCTCAGTTTCTTCATCTATAAATTGGTAGTAATAGTGAAGATCCTGACAGTTGACAGCCCTTCAAATTTCCCATCCTATTCCCTTTAATGAATAGGAAAGGAACATGCTATCACATGCAAACCCAAGATGAAGGGATCCCCAGCCCCAGCCAAGGCTGTACTGAGTAGGTCCAGCTGTCATTCAATCATCACTCTGCTTATTTGGACTTGTCCCCGGTTGTGTCCTCTGACCTTTTAACTGGATCGTGATTCCTCTTGTAGGACCTTGGCTACCATTTCTTTTTTTTTTCTTTTTTTCTGCTTTTTGGTGAGGCAATCAGGGTTAAGGGACTTGCCCAGGGTCACACAGCTAGTAAGTATCAAGTGTCTAAGGCTGGATTTGAACTCAGGTCCTCCTGACTCTAGGGCCAGTGCTCTATCCATTGTGCCACCTAACTGCCCTTTAGCTACCATTTCTTGTGCTTGGTCCAGCTTTTACTTTCTTACATTCCTGCCCCTCCACCCTTCATTAGTGGTAACTCTGCTCTAGGGTCCTCTAGTTTGTTGACTAGTTGTTGTTGTTGTAGTTGTAGTAGTAGTAGTAGGGATGGTGGTGGTGGTAGTAATTGTAGTTGTAGTAATTGTAGTTATAGTTGTCGTTGAGGAGAGAAAGACTAGTCTTAAGTATCTCAGTTCTGCTACATACTTTGTGAACAAGTTGCTTAATATCTCAACCTCAGTTTCTTCATATGTAAAATGGGGATAATTATAGCTGTCCTTCTTACCTCACAAAGTTATTGTGAGGTATATACTTCATCAAACTTACATGTTTTCTAAAAATGAGATCCTTCTGTTGGTTATACCCTGAGCTAGTCCTAGGAATCTCCTGCAGAGTCCTCAGGTCTAGGACAAGCCCAAAGACCCACGAGAGCCTGGGGGGCCTAGTTTGCAAGCTTGGCATTCTTCTCAATTCCAGACTCTCCCTCACCCCAGATATCCTACCAGGGGCCAGATCTTGCTGTTTCTACACCACAATCACATCTATCCCTTTCTCTCTATTCCCATAGCTACCATCCTAGCTCAGGACCTCATCACCCCTTGCCTGGATTCCTACAATAGCTTCGTAATTGTTCTCCCTGCCTCAAGTCTCTCCCCAGTCCAATAGATCCACCACGTGGTTGCCAAAGTGATTTTTCTTAAGTGCAGGTCTGTCCATGTCATTCCCCTGCTCAGTAAATTCCAGTGGCTCCCTACTGTCCCTTCGATCAAATATAAATTCTTCTGTTTGGCTTTTAAAGCCCTTCAAATCCTGACTCTGGTTATCTTTCCAGCCTTATTATATGTTACACTCATTGCTACCCTCTATAATCCCTCCAAACTGGCTTTCTCTCTGTTCCTCACTCAAGGTTCACCACCTCCCATTTCTGTTTTTGCACTCCCCATCCCCCATGATAGGAACGTACTGCCTGCTAACCTCTGCCTTATAGAATCCCTTATAAACTTTAAGACTCAGATAAAGCACTACCTTTTCCATGCAGCCTTTCCTGATCCCCTGATTGCTAGGGTCTGTCCCCTAAACTGCTCTGCACTTGATCTGTATTTATTCTGTATACACATTACATAGGGGAGTTGATCTTTGACCACCCCACCCTCCAGCCGAGAAAGCAATCATAAAGGGTTAATGAATAGGGTCACATGAAAAACAAGACAGAGGACTAGATGTTTTCTCTGATTCCCGTGACTTCTCGAACTTCTCCAAGACAGAAATTATGTACCAATGATAAAGCACCTTCAGCTGTCTTGGTGGTCTGGGTCATCCAGAATCCAAAAGCAGGGTTTAAAAAAAAAAATGTACTGACCTTGAACTCACTCAGCACCCCTCCCCCACCTCCAATGCTAGCAGCAAGGCTGCACTAGCAAACCCAAGGATGTGACACAGGCTTACAAGAAAACCCACCCCTACACTCTGGTGTCCCCCCACCCCTGCCCCCTCATTCCGGAGCCCTGGAGACCCTGGCTTCCGGCTGCAGAAGTTTACTTGGGCCAGGACAGCCAGCTTAACAAAAGCCTGACAGGTACCACTATCCTGTAACACCAGAGCTGCAAAGGTTTGGATTGCTAGGGCTAAGCCAGAGAACTAAGGAACAGAGAGAGTAGGCTCAGTGACCAGGGTTCGGAAAGAGAGGCCGTGCAGCAAACACTCCCTCCACCATACCTGGGGAAGAGAGCACAGCGTCCAGCTGGGGCCAGTTCTGACCACCTAAAAGTCATTTGGGGCAGAGATCTAGGTCTCTGAAATAGGGCCTCCGGATCTAGTAAACAAGCTCAGGCATCTACGAATAAATACTACAAAATGAAGAAAAATGACCCAACATTTGATGAGACAGAGGACTTCATGGAATTTGAGGGGAACATGGAAACACAACACACTGTTCCTGAGTGGTTCAAAAGAGAAATAATAATTGTGAGAGCAGAGTTTACCTTCTGAACAGCAAAAATAATGAGCAGAATAGAAAAACTGGAATCTGCTACAGCAAGCCTCACCAAAGAAACAACAGAGAGAATAGTAGATTGAGAATGTAAATACACGGAAGTGAAGGACAGTCTAGAAGAAGAGAAGCAAAAAAAAAATGATAACATTACAAGAAATACACTCACTATGAACGTAAAACACATGGATCTCGAAGACGGGATGTATAGAGACAACCCAAGGATCATAGATCTCCCAGGACAACATGGCAGGACAAAAAAGCTTAACACCATAATGAAGAAAATAATAGGAATTGTCAAGAACTTCTGAATATAGAAAATAAAATTCCAACTGAAAAAATTCATAGATCACCTCCAGAAAAAACACCAAAACAGAAACAAAATAAAACCCCATTCTGCAAACTCCAAGAAGCAAAGTAGTTAAATTTAACAATTAAATTCCAAAACAAATTCTTTGAGCTATCAGAAGAAAGACCTTCTAAAACAAAGGAAAGGGCATTTGAATAACACAAGACTATTCTACCCCTACTAGAAAATGTAGGAGGCGATGGAATAATGTGTTCTAAAGAGCATTGGAGCTCAGGATGCAGACAAGAGTGAACTACCCTGCAAACATGAGCTTAACCATGCATGAAAAGAAAAATGGAGGTTCATTTTTTTTTTAAGAGTTTGCAACATTTTTAGAAAGAAAACCAGAATTGAAGAGATAGTTTGCTACTTGAAAATCGCAAATAACAGACATGCAGGAGTGGTGAATAAATGTATAAGGCAAGGACAGCAAGAGCAGGAGTGATAACAGACCAGTAAGAGGCTTCTTTCTAAATGTACAACAGGGGACAGGGTGAAGGAGGGAATCTGGTTGAGGCAGACGGGGCAGTATGGGCAGAACCTGGCAATACTCTGCCTATAGGTAAATCAACATGTGTGTGTGTGACTACATTACAACATGGCAGTGTATATGAAATGGGGAGAGAAGAGCAGGGGGTAGAGAGAAGTATGTGATGTACTGGTTCCAATCAAGGGCCAGCAATGAGTCTATAGAGGAGGAGGCCAGGAGGATGGCAGGAAAGATTGAAAAAGGAGTGAGGTGAGGGGAAAGAAGGAGACTTTACTTAGGTGCTGGGAGGGGATTCCACTTAAAAATGCTCCTAATGGGTGAAAAGAGTTGGTGAGAAGGGAGATGTGGACTTTATTACACTGGAGGAGGCCTGGGGGAATTGGTGCTTGAAAAGTCTACTTTTCCTGCATTGAGGGGGATGGAGTTGGAAACCCTAGGGACAACCAGCACCTGGAGGTGTAGAGAGCATGGACATAGGCAAATTTCGAAGCAAATGGGGAAGAAAAGGAAACTGGGGGGAGGGTATTGATCGGTAGTGGACTGCACAGTCACTCTTCCCTCCCCCCACCAAACCTGTGTATTCAAGTGCTAGTTGCTGGAGTAACCCTGAGGGGTTGCTACATTTGTACATGTATATGTTGTTCCCTCCTCCCCCACCCTGGGTAGAATATAAGCACTTTGAAAACAGATATTCTTGGGGTTTTTTTGTTTGTTTGTTTGTTTGGTTGGTTTTGTTTGTTTGTTTGTTTGTTTGTTTGTTTGTTTTTTGCCTTTCCCGCAGACACTGCGCCTGCCATGCACTATGAGCTTGTGGCTTATTGATTGTATAAGCAAAGAGAGACCCCGAGTGTAGAGAGCAACCCCTGTGGTGAGGACTGTCACTGTAGGTCTTGAAGGAAGCAGAATAGGCAGTCTTTTGCCCCTTCTCTCCCTTCGCTGCTCTAAAGGGAGACTTTCATTCCTACCAGGAGAGAAAGCAAGAGGCTGGGGCCTGAGGTATGTCTCTGATTCTGATCTCTGAGAGAGAAGTGAGTATTGTTTGTTGTGGGGATGTGATCGGGTTCGCCCTAACTTCTGATCATTTTGTCATTATTATTGGGGAGGAGGCCCCCAAGCTTTATATCTAAAGCTTGACCCCTTTCCCACCAAATACCACCCTGAAGACAGATGGATGGTGGAGGAAAGGGAGCATCCTATCCAAACCCTCCCAATATTCCCCTCTGAACAACTTTAAAATAATGCGTCATGTTGAATTCTAAAGCGGCATAGCCAACAAAAGATCAGGGTGGCACTCTTCTCTAGCTGTGGACGCTCAGGAGATCCAAGGAGAGGTCTGAGGGCTGGCTGGGAGCACAGCGTGGCTACAACATTAGCTGCACAACCTTGTATGTGGTGGTTGCTGTAGCAGCAGTTTTACCAGGAGCACTCATTGTCCGGAGATGGTAAGTGGATTGAACATCTGGTCAGAAGGAGATTACAGGGGACCCCATGCTAGCATTGGGCACAGGACCAGGGGCCACATGGCAACTTTGTTGCTCATTACTCAGTTCTGGGTCATGGTTTCAGGGAGGAGAGAAGCGCTTGTGGTCGGTACGAAGGGGCCCCACCTGGATATGTTGGCAGTTCCAGAGAGGAGAGGCGCTCTGGTCTCCAGAGAACAGGGATCCTACTTAGGAAGGATTGGAGCACTAATCAGAACAGCAGTGATTGCACCTTTCCCCTGGATCATATCACTTTGGAAGTACTGAAAACTTCGAGACCCCAAGAATTAGCTGTGAAAATATCAGGGGGAAAAAGCCTGGAGCGTGAGACAGTGACCCTGACCCAGCCCCCCAACCCCCAAATGAGCAGGCCCAACTCTAATAGAAAGTCCAAAATCAAGAAATAGCCTAGAAAAAATGAGTAAACAACAAGAAGAACCTGACCATAAACAGTTACTATGGTGACAGGCAAGCTCAAAACACCAACTCAGAAAAAGACAAAGACGTGAAAACCTCTAAAAGCAAAACCTTAAAAAAAAAATGCAAATCCAACAAGAATTCCTAGAAGAGTTAAAGAAAGGGATTTTTAAAAAGAGCCAAAAAAAAAAGATTTTAAAAATCAAATAAAAGCAGTAAAGGAAAAATTGGCGAAAGAAATGAGAGCAATGCAAGAAAATTATGAAAAGAAAATGAACAGCTTAGTAAAAGGCACAAAAAATACCAAAGAAAATAACTCCTTAAAAAACAGAATTAGCCAAATGGTAAAAGAAGTACAATATACCACTAAAGAAAATAACTCCTTAAAAAGCAGAATTACTGAGGTACCACCTCACACCATCAGATTGACTAAAATGACAAAAAAGGAAAATGATAAATGTTGGAGGGGATATGGGAAAACTGGGACGCTAACACACTGTTGGTGGAGTTATGAACTGATCCAGCCATTCTGGAGAGCAATTTGGAACTATGCCCAAACAGCTATAAAACTGTGCATGCCCTTTGATCCAGCAATACCACTATATCCTAAAGAGGGTGGTGTGTTTTTGTGGTGGCTAAGAATTGGAAGTTGAGGGGATTCCCATCAAATTGGGGAATGGCTGAACAAGATGTGATATATGATTGTGATTGAATATTGTGCTATAAGAAATGACAAGCAGGATGATTTCAGAAAAACCTGGAAAGTCTTACGTGAACTGATAAAAATGAAGCAAGCAGAACCAGGAGAACGTTGTACACAGTAATAGCAATGTTGTATGATGAAAAACCATGAATGACTTAGCTATTCTTAATAATACAATGAACCAAGACAATCCCAAAGGACTCATGATAAAACATGCTATTCATCTCCAGAGAAAGAACTGATAGTCTGAATATAGACAGAAGCATACTGTTTTCCACTTTCTATCTTTCTTTTTTTCCATTCTTTATTGTTGTTGTTTTTCAAGTCTTTTTGTACAAAATGACTAATATGGAAATGTTTTACATGATGGCACATATACAATCTATATCAGATTACTAACTGTCTCAGGGAGGGGGAAGGAGGGGGGAGGGATAGAATTTGGAACTCAAAACTTAAAAAAAAGTTAAAAATTGTTGTAACATGTAATTGCAGAAAAATAAAGTATTATTTAGAAAAAAAAAAGCAGAATTGGCCAAATGAAAAAAGAGGTACAAAAGCTCATTGAAGGAAATAATTCCTTAAAAATTAGAATTGGTCAAGTGGAAGCTAATGACTCCATGAGACAAAATCAAAAGAATGAAAATATAGAAGAAAATGTGAAATATCTCATCAGAAAAACAACTGATGTTCAGAAAAAGAGCCTAGATATCATATTTCAAAAAATTATAAAGGAAAACTGACCAGATATCTTAGAAAACCAGAGGGGAAAATAGAAGTAGAAAGAATCCACCAATCACCTCCTGAAAGAGATTCCAAAATGAAAATTCCTAGGAATATTGCATTCAAATTTCAGAGCTCCCAGGTCAAGGAGAAAATATTGCAAGCTGCCAGAAAAAATTAAAATACCATGGATCCATAGTTAAGATCACACAAGATTTAGCAGCTTCCATGATAAAGTAATAGAGGGCCTATAATAAGATATTCCCAAAGGCAAAGGAGCTAGGACTATAATCAAGAACAACACACCCAGTCAAACTGAGTATAATACTACAAGGTAAAAATGGATATTTAATGAAATAGAGGACTTTCAGCCATTCCTGATGAAAATTTCATATTCAGACTCAAGAGGCATCAAAAAGTAAATATGAGTGAGAAATCATGAGGAACTTAAGAAGGTTAAAACAGTTTATACTCCCAAATGGGAAGATGATACATGTAACCCCCAAGAACGTTATCATCATTAGAGCAGTTAGTAGGCATCTACTTAGACAAAGGGCATGTGAGTCTATTATGTTGGGATAGTCTTGAAAGAAAAATGGAAGGATTAGGAAGAAGGATATACTGGGAGAAGGGGGAGGGGAAAGGAAAATGGGGAAAATTATCTCACATAAAAGAGGCTTATAAAGAGTTTTTACAATGGAGGGGGAAATGGGGGTGCCTGGGCACCGCTTGAATCTCACTGTCTTCCAAACTGATTCAAAGAAGTAAGAGCACACACACACACACACACACACACACTCAATTGGATATCAAAATTCCTCATACCCAATAGGGAGACTGGAGGGGAAGGAGCTAATAGAAAGGAGGGGTGATAAGAGAGAGGGTCGATTAAAGGAGACAATGGTCAGAAGCAGAACAGACATTTGAGAAGGGATGGGGTTGGGGAGAGAGGAGAGAAGAGAGGAGAGAGAAACAGAGAGAGAGAGGGAGGGGAAGAGAGAGTGAGAGAGAGAGAGAGAGAGAGAGAAGATAATAGGATGGAGGGGAATGTACAGTTAGCAATCATAACTATGAATGAGAATAGGATAAATTCATCCATAAAATAGAGGCAGAGAGCAGAATGGATTAGAAACCAGAATCCAATGATATGTTGTTTACAAGAAACATGCTTGAAACAGAAAGGAACACCACAGAATCAAAGTAAGGGAATGAAGTGAAATCAATCGTGCTTCAGCTGAAGTTAAAAAGGCAGGAGTAGCAATCATAATCTCAAACAAAACAAAAGCAAAAAATAGATCTAATTAAAAGAGATAATCAAGAAACTACATTTAGCTTAAAGGCACTATAGACAATAAAGTAATATCAGTTATATATGTATATATAATATATATGTATCAAATGTCATAGCATCCAACTTCTTAAAGGAAAAGTTAAACAAATTTCAAGAGGAAATAGATAACACAAATATACCAGCGAGGGACCTCAACTTAGAACTTGATTAAAAAAAAAAAGAACTTGATTAAATCTAACCATAAAATAAATAAGGAGATAAATATAATTTTAGAAAAGTTAGATAGGATAGACCTCTGGAAAAAAATTAAATGAGAATAGAAAGGAGTATACCTTTTTTTTTCTCAGCTATACATGGCACCTTCAAACACATACACACACACACAATGATGATGTACAGTATTAGGGCATAAAAACCTCACAAATGCAGAAAATCAGAAATATTAAATGCACCCGTTTTGGATCATAATGCAATAAAAATTGAATTCAATAAAGGGCATTGGAAGTATAGATTAAAAATTAATTGGACACTAAGTAATCTAATCCCAAAGAATGAGTGGGTCAAGGAACAAATCATAGAAACAATAATTTCGTTAAAGATAATGACAACAATGAGACAACATACCAAAATCTGTGGGATGCAGCCAAAGCAGTACTTAGGAGAAAATTTCCCTAAACACTTACATCAATAAAAGAGAGAAAGAACAATGAATTTGACATGTAACTTAGAAACAAAACAAAAAACAAAACAAAACAAAACAAAAAACTAGAAAAAAAAACCAAGTTGAAAATCCCCAATTAAACGACAAAGTAGAAATCCTGAAAATCAAAGAAGAGTTTAATAAAACTGAAAGTTAAAAAAAAAGCATTGAACTAGTAAATAAAACTAAGAGTTTTTTTTTATGGAAAAAATAAATCATTGGTTAATTTAATTTTAAAAAGAAAGAAGTAAACCAAATTACCAGTATCAAAAATGAAAAGGTGAATTCACTACCAATGAAGATGAAACTAAAGCAATTATCAGGAGCTATTTTGCCCAATTTTATGCCAATAAAAATGACAATCTAAATGAAACAGATGAATATTTACAAAAATATAAATTCCCCAAATTAACAGAACAGGAAATAGAATACTTAAATAACCCTATCTTAGAAAAAGAAATTGTACAAGTCATAAATGAGCTCCCTAAGCGGGGAAAAACCCAGGATCAGATGGATTTACAAGCAAAATCTACCAAACATTTGAAGAATAAATTCCGCCCTTACATGTGTGTTCTTACACATGCAGGACGCCCAGCCTTCCCAGGTCATTAATAAAGCTTCTTCCTGATTAAAAAAAAATTCCAATACCATATAAACTATTTGAAAAATAGATTAAAAAAATCCTATCAAATTCTTTCTATGACACAAATATGGTTTTGATATCTAAACCAAGGAGAGCAAAAACTGAAAGCAAACTATAGACCAATTTTCCTGTTGACTATTGATGCAAAAATCGCAAATAAAATATTAACAGGGAGACTACAGCAATATATCACTAAGATCATATATTATGATCAAGTGGGATTTATACCAGGAATACAGGACTGAGTCAATATTAGGAAAATTATAAGCGTAATTGATCCTATCAATAAAAACAACAAAAATTATGTAATTATATCAATAGATGCAGAAAAAAACTTTTGACAAAATATATCACTCATTCCTATTTAAAACACTAGAAAGCATAGGAATAAGTAGAGTTTTTCTTTTAAAAAATGTATTCATTTTCTTAATTTTTTGTTTCATTTTGGGTTCTGAGTTGTTTTCCTTCCTCCCAACTGCACATTAGAGAAGGCCAACATTTGATAAATATATATATATGCATATATAAGTGTGTGTATGCATTTGTGTCTATGTGTAACCATACAATACATACTTCCATATATCATTTCTTTCTCTGGAGGTGCATTTTCCTTCATAAGTCCTTTGCAGTTGATTTGAATGATCATACTACTCAGAATAGCTTAGTCATTCACAGTTACTCTGTGAACAATATTGTTGCTTCTGTATACAACATTCTCTAGGTTCTGTTCGTTTCACTCTTTATTATTTCATTTAAGTTTTTTCATGTTTTTTCTAAAATCAACCTGCTCATCATTTCTTATAGTACAGTAATATTCCATCACAACTATATACCACAACTTGTTCAGCCATTCCCCAATTGATGGGCATCTCCTCACTTTCTGGCTCTTTGCCACCATAAAGAGAACTGCTATAAATATTTGAGAACATGGAGGTTCTTTTCCTTTCTCCCTGATCACCTTGGGAAACAGACCTAATAATGGTCATTGCTGGGTCAAAGAGTATATATACACAGTTTTACAACTCTTTGGGCATAATTCCAAATTGCTCTCCAAAATGGTTGAATGTGTTCACAAATCCACCGATAGTGTATTAGTGTATTAATTTTTCCACATTCTCTCCAATATTTGTCATTTTGCCCTTCTACCACTTTAACCAATCTGATAGATGTGAGATGGTACCCCAGAGTTGTTTTAATTTTCATTTCTTTAATCAATAATGATTTAGAGCATTTTTTTCATATGACTATATATAGGTTTGATTTCTTCTTCCAAAAAACTGCTTGTTCATATCTTTTGACCATTTATTAATTGGAGAATGACTCATATTCTTATAAATTTGATTCAATTCTCTATATATTTGTGATATGAGGCCTTTATCTGAGGAATTGGCTATAAAATGTTCCCCAATTTTCATCTTTCCTTCTAGGCTACATTAGTTTTATTTGTACAAAACCTTTTAAATTTAATGTAATCAAAATCACACAATGCAATTGGAGCTTTTCTTAAAATGATAATTAGTACCTATTTAAAACTAAGAGCAAACATTATCTGTAATGGGGATAAACTAGAGGTCTTTCTAATAAAATTACAGGTAAAACAAGGATGTCCATTATCACCATTATTATTCAATATTGTACTAGCTATAGCAATAAAAGAATGGAAAGAACAGAGAAGAATAGACAATGAGGAATAGAAAGAATAGACATATCACTTTTTGCAGTTGATAACCCAGGAAATGTATGAACACAATTACAAAATGCTTTTTACACAAATAAAGAGAGATCTAAACAATTGGAGAAATATTAATTGCTCATGGGTAGGCAGAGCCAATGTAATAAAAATTACAATTTTACCTAAATTAATTTACTTACTTAGTGCCACACCAATCAAATTACAAAAAAAAATTATAGAACTGGAAAAAATAATAACAATATTCATCTGGAAGAACAAAAGGTCAAGAATATTAAGGGAATCGATTAAAAAATGTGAAAGAAGGTGGTCTAGAAGTACCAGATTTCAAACTATATTACTAAGTGGTAATCATCAAAACAATCTAATAAAATTAAGAAAGAGAGTGGTGGATCAGCGCAATAGATTAGGTCAAAATATATAGAGGTGTAAGTGACTACAGTAATCTTGTGTTTGATAAACCCAAAGATCCAAGCTTTTGGGACAAGAACTCACTATTTGACAAAAACTGCTGGGGAAACTGGAAAGCAGTTTGGCAGAAACTACACATAGATCAACACCTCACACTGTATACTAAGATAAGATCAAAATGAGTGTGTGATTTAGACATAAAAGACGATATCATAAGCTAATTAGGGGAGTATGGAATAAATTACAAGTCAGATCTATGGATAAGGGAAGATTTTTATGACCAAACAAGAGATAGAAAGGATCACAAGGGGAAAATGGATAATTTTGATTACGTGAAATTAAAAAAGTTTTGCATAAATAAGCCAATGCAGACAAAATCAGCCAGAAAGCAGGAAACTAGGAAAACATTTATACATCAAGTTTCTCTGATAAAGGCCTCATTTCTCAAATATATAGGGAGCTGAGCCAAATTTATAAAAATGCAAGCCATTCCCCAATCGATAAGTGGTCAAAGGATATAAATAGACAGTTTTCAGAAGCAGAAATCAAAGCTATCACAAGTCATACAAAAATGCTCTAAATGGGTAATAATTAGAGAAGTGTAAATTAAAACAACTTTGAAGTATTACCTCCCACCTATCAGATTGGATAACACGAAAAGAAAAATGACAAATGCTGGAGGGAATATGGAAAAATGTGAACACATACTGTTGGAGGTGTGAACTTGTCTGACCATTAAGGAGAACAATTTGGAACTATACCCAAAGGGCTATAAAACTTTGCATATCCTTTGACCCAACAATATCACTACTAGGTCTCTATCCCGAGTTGATCAAAGAAAAAAGGAAAAGGACTCTTGTACAAATATTTATAGCAGCTCTTTTTGTGATGGCAAAGAATTGGAAATTGAGAAGATGTTTATTAACTGTGGAATGGCTGAACAAGTTGTGGTATAAGATTGTGATGGAATTTTGTTGTGCTGGAAGAAATGATGAAGGGGATGATTTCAAAAAAACCCGAGAAGACATAAAATGATGCAAAGTGAAGTGAGCAGAACCAGGAGATCACTGTACACAGTCGCAGCAACACAATAACGCAGTAACAAAAATACTGTAACAATAACGATCCACAGTTCCAAAGTACCCACGATAAACATGCTATGTACTTCCAAAGAAAGAATTAATGAACTCTGAGTGCAATTTGAAACATACTTCTTTCACCTATTTTATTTATTTTTTTGGCAACAAATATGGCTAATATGGAAATGTTTGGCACGATTTCACATGCATAATCAAAATCAAAGTGTTTCCCTTTTCAGTGGATGGGAGAGGGAGAGAATTTGGAACTCAAATTTTTAAAAAATAAATGTTGAAAATAATTAAATAAAAAATTTTAAAGAAAATAATTAAATAAAAATTTTAAAGAAAATAATTAAATATTTTAAAGAAAGAACATTTTAAAATGAACATTAAAAATAAAATAAAATGTGTGGGGTGTATGTGTGTAGGAGAGAGAGAGGGAGAGGGAGAGAGGGAGAGAGAAAATATGGCAAAGAAACCAATTTAACAAAAGCAAAAGCAAAACTGAGGAAGCCGCTGCACTGACGATTCCAGAGACCGCTTAGCTACTTCTGGAGGGAGTGGCTGGGGCAGCTACAGAAAACATAGGCCAGATGACCAGAGTAGTATCACTGCCCAGCCGAGGAGAGAGTGGACAAATGCTGGGCTCACAAGAGAAGAAGGAAATGCTGCAGAACGGGTCACTGAGCTAATGCAGCCAAGCATTGACAGGCTCCAAACCCATTGCTCGGTGAGGAGAAGGGGACAGAGCCCTCTCATGCCAGAGAAGGAGCAGCTTATTCAGTATGAGGAAACAGAGCTCCTGAAAGAGAAATGACTTGCTCAAATTCATATATGAGAGAATATATGCCAGACAATACAGAGTGAAGTGGCTCTCCCATTGGGAGTGAGATAACTCAGCTCAACCAAGAGTATCCTGGATCTTAATGGGAAACTCCCCAAAATCTTTAGAGTAGCAAGCTGGAGCTAGGGACGTGATGGAGACTGCCAGCTCCTCTCATGTCTTCCCAGAGGTTTGGTGTTTGTTAGTTTTTCCTTCAGCAGCCTGAAGTGAGGTTGAGCTCTTCCATCTTCTCTCTCAATGCTAGAAGCCAGAAGTGCCCTAAGCCCCTCAGCACTCAAAGAACATTCAAGACTTAAAGTTTGAAGAGTCCAGAAGAGGATTGGTGAAGGCTAGAGCATTCTCCCTCTCTCCAATTCCGCCCTCAGCTTGAGCATAAAATGAATTTTGAATTTTGCATTGCTTATGGAGTCATCAGATGGTGGGGGGTGAAGGAGGGTGGTGGAGACCACTAGCATGTGATCGGACCTGTGAGAAGAGGAAACGTTAAGTCCAGACTAACAAAAAGCTCTTCCGTAGTGGCGATACAGATATAGCGGTAACAACACTGCCAGTAGCAGTACAGCAATTGCAGCGGCAGGGGCAGTGCAACTGTAGCAGTGGCGGCAGCTGCGGAACTACAGTAGCAGCAGTGGCAGACCAGCAGTAGCAGCTGCAGAACCAAGATAGCAGTGGGCGGTACCTGAACAACAGTAACAACCACAGGGAGTGCTGGCGGCAGAACAGCCAAACAGCAGCCACAGAACAAGAGAGTTGCAGTAGCAGCAGCGGCAGAACAACAGAGCACGGAAGCAGAACAGTGGAGCGCCGGGGTAGAACAGCAGAGCGCGGAAGCAGAACCCCAGGGCGCGGAGGCAGAACACCAGGGCGTGGAGGCAGAACACCGGGGCGTGGAGGCAGAACACCAGGGCGTGGAGGCAGAACAGTGGTGGTGGTTGCGGTGGTCCAGCACGGCGGGCACTCTGCCTCCTCGCGGCGTACCGCGTTGGTGGAAATGGGCCAGAAACCTTTTGATGGGTGGGGTTCTCTGGGCATCTTACAGAAGAGTTTGCACCACTGGTCTGGCATTCTCGGTCATTAGATAATCCCATATATGCCCCTTGTGAGGCAGCGGCTTGCATTTTGTGTAACGGGTGAATCGCGAACCCCGCCAATGCCGCAAACCCGGCAAACGCCGCAAACCTGGCAAACGCCGCAAACCCCACCAACGCGGTGAACCCGGTGAACCCCGCCAACCCGCGAACCCAATGAATGCCGCAAACCCAGGCGAATGCCGCGAACGCCGCAAACCTGGTGGCAGCTTTGTGTGAGAGGGAATTTAGACTCCCACTTCCAGCTTCAGAGTTTTTTTCAAGGTAAAGCACCATACTTATTTATATTTTCTGGTGCAGTAGGAGCTATGGCTGAAAGAGGGCTTGTCTGTACCCACACGCTCTGCTCTCCCTGACCCAACCTTCGCAGGCACTGAGAACAAGGGTGCGTGGAGGTCACCACTCTTCATTGTCGTATTTATGTATTTCTTAACCATTTAACATATACAAAACTGTGATTTTGTTTTTTATTAGGACCTGAATTTTTAAAAAAATTGTCAGTAACGAAATTTTTTAGCGTTTTGCCCCAATCCCATTTTCTTCATAAGATTTTTATTCCGTGATTTTTAGGAACCATATGTTACCTTATAGCAGAACTAACTGCACTTATTCTCTTTGTGACCCTGGGCAACAATTTCACTTTTCTGAGCCTCAGTTGTCTTAGCTATGTGCAGATGATAATAATAGCACCTTCCTCACAGGGTAGTGAGGATCAAATGAAATAATGTACATAAATAGATTTGCAGACCTAAAAGAATATATAAATGTCAGCTATTATTATTATCCAGGGTCCAAATTTAGCGGCAGGAAAAAAGTAATGAAATGTTCTCAGCTTAAATTCAAACTATAGTTTAGGCACTGACAGAAACAAGTTTTGCGGGTCTGAATTGGCGTATAGATAATAATTGAATGTTTCATTAAAATTTTAAAAATTTGTTGTTTAATATATTTACCATCTATGGATAACACATTTCAGCCCTGTTCCCTTGCAGTTTTAAGGTGTCTCCCCCTCTTGGAGTGTTCACTTTTCTACTGTCAAGCTGACATTAAATGGAGGTATTTTCGTGGAGTACCAATTTGAAAGGTTCAACCTACTCTTTTTCCTTATCTTTCAATCTTGTCTGTGATTCAGATCAACAAAAGAACAAAAGGAAAGTAGGTGTCCCTTACAGAGGAATCGATAGGAGAAATTAGCATCTCAAGGTCCTGATACACAGGAGTTAGGAAATACACTTATCGCTTATTCATTTCCACTTGAAAGAGGCAGGTAGTTGTCCTAAAAAAACAAACAAAACCCAAAGTGCAAACGACAGTTTCTAGTGTTTGCAGTGTTTTTCTTGTAAACATCATAACATTGGATGTAGCTTTCTAATCCGTTCGTTAACCTCCTCTGTTTTATGAGCGAGTTCATCACATCCACACTTACAGTTTTGATAGCTAATCATTTATTTCTTTCCATTCTATTCTCTTATAATTTTTCTTCTCTACACCTCTTTGGTTGCTGTTCACTCATAGCAGTCATGTCCGACTGTCCATGACCTCATTTGGGGTTTTCTTGGCAAAGATACTGGTGTGCTTTGCCATTTCCTTCTCCAGCTCATTTTACAGATGAGGAAACTGAGGCCAGCAGCGTTGAGTGACTTGCCCAGGGTCCTACGACTAGTCCAGGCTGGAGCTGTATCCACTGCGCCACCTAGCTGCCTCCTGCCCTGTTTCCTGATTATTTAAAATTGTCATTACTCTTCCTTTTCCCTTCTTTAACCTTTTCTTCACTATCCTCTCTCCAACCTTAGGGTTTATTTTGCCAATAGCTCATACCTCCCCAAATCTAACTTCTCTCTTATATTTCCCTTTCACTCTTTCCTCTTCTTTTCTATATCCTTGTAGAATTTAATGTCTTCCTATACCAAAATCTTTGTGTCTGTTCTACTCTCTTTTTTCAATCAAATATTTTTAAAACAAAGACTTGCCTTCTTTCTCTCTCTACTTCTCACTCCAGTACCATTGATAAAGTAAGAAAAAGAAAATCCCAGTTACAAAACAATTTCTGCATTGATCTCGTTGTTTATATATAATAATGGGGCACGTGGGTGTTCAAGGAAGACTAGCACCTGAGAACTTGCTAAGCCCTTTTCAGGACTACTCATCCACCTTTGGTGTCCACCTCTCACCTAACTCTTACCTGTGACTCCAAGAAGCTGTAGCATGTGCAGCAGCCACACTCGGTAAAACCCTCTAAGCAGAAGGGCTAAACCAGGTTGAGGGTAACTGACGGACCACAAATCTATGAGTCAGGGGAATGTCTATCCCAAGCGTGTGAAGACGTCCCCCAGCAGAATGGGCCGATGAGAACAATTTGTTCCAGTGGCTATGAAGGCGACTGAAGCAGTCACTATGGATCGCTTAGAGCTTGGTCAGATATCAAAGACACCAAAGTCATCCACTGCATCCCAAGCCATCATCAGTCATCCTGACTTTTGTCTTGCCACCCGACTTCTATGACTCTGGAAGAGAGAGTGAGGCTGACGACTTTGCGCAACTCTACCCCACATAAATCCTGTTCACGAATGAGCCAAAACATCAGGCTTCAATGTTATGGTCCTCTTCAAAAACAAACAACACATATAATATTATTAATATACTAAAATAGTATTATATGCCAATATTAAATTGTAGCGAACATATATGTACATATAAGTTATATATAAATAAATCATGTGGCCAGTGCAGAAATTTGTTTATGTGTATTTTAAATATACATACACAATGCACAGTCATATATGTATGTTATGCACATGCATGTATGTATACACATATATGTGTATATATCAATCTGCACTGAGTCATCACTTCTTATCTGAAGATAGGTAGTGAATCCTCTGGAATCATGATTAATGTTGATCAGAGTTCCTAAGTCTTTCAAAGTTGTTTGGTTTTACAATACTGTTTTATTGAATAAATTATTCTCCTGGCTCTGCTCACTTCACTTTATGTTGGTTTGTACAAGTCTTCCCAGATTTTTCTTAAGCCATTTCCTTCATCATAATTTCTTATAGTACAATAGTATTCCATCACATTGATATACTATACTGTGTTCAGCTATTCCCCGATTGGTGGGTATCCCCTCAGTTTCCATTTTTTTTGCCATCACAGAAAGAGCTCCTATAAATATTTTTGTACACATGTGGCCTCTAATTCTTTCTTTGATCCCTTTGGGTTATAGACTTAGTAATGGTATATCTGGTCAACGGAAATGCACAGTGTAATAGCTTTTGGAGCACACTTGCAAAATGCTTTCCAGAATGTCTGGACCAGGACATTTGTAAATCATGGGCAAGTCACTTAACTGCCCTCTGCCTCAGTTTCCTCATCTGTAAAATGGGGATAATAACAGCATCTGACTCACAGGATTATGAGGATTAAACGAGATAACTTAGAGAGCTAGTTGCCTGGGGACACTTATTCGTTTAATTACTTGCCCAGGGTCACTATATAGGTATGTATGGTGTCCAATAAATGCTTATGGATTGATTAAGTGATTGATACATGCATGCATGTATGTAATGCCACCAGATCATGTATATTGGGAATTTTGGAAACCTTAAAGCATTATATAAATGGGAACGGTTAGATCATGTAGACATATTGTCATCAATCTCGCATTTATTAAGCAGCTACAATGTGCCAGGCATTGTGCTGATCGTCGGGGATGAAAAGACAAAAATGATTAGTACTCTGCTGGAAGGCACCTGGAGAGAGACTGCAGCCTCCAGAGATCACACAGTTTATTTACATGGTCAATAGTTGTAGACACAGACCAGCTGGACCCCGTTCCCTTACGAGGTATTAAATGAGACCGTATGAAACAGTGAAGAGTACAACGAGAGTAGGAGTCCGGAGGGCTGGGTTAAGTCCCGACAGTGCCGTCAGTTAGCTCTGCAACTTTGGGCAGGTCACTTCCCTGACCCGAGCCTCAGTTTCCTCACTCATAAAAGGATACTACTACCTTGGCCTACCCGAGCAATAAGGCTATTTCAAGAATCAAATGGATAATATACGTGAAAGTGCTTTGTACAAATGAGAGAACTCCAGATACAAGATGTTGTTATTAACTTACGGTTTATCTGACCTCTGTCTTTTGTTATTGTTGCTGTTGTTTTCAACCGAACCGGGGAGTTCACTCAAACAAATCACATTGATTTGCACACACAAACATAGCAGACACAATGAGAGTTTCTGTTATGTAAACCCAGCCATCAGTGTGATAAGCCTCTATCATTTAACAGAGCTGAGACTCAGTTTTCTCATCTATAAAACTCATAATTGAGTCTCCTCTCCTGATATATATTTCATATATTTATGTATGATCTATTTATATAAAATATATTTTATATGTGAAATATATGTCTATATAAATATATATGAAAGATATATGGAATATATAAATATATAGATATATCCTATGTTTACATAGAGGATATATCTATACATTTGTAAAATATATATATTTGTGTATATATAATAAATATATTTGTAAAATATATAGATATATCCTATATCTACATATGGGATATATCTATATATTTGTAAGATTGTAGATATATCCTATATCTACATATGGGATATATCTATATATTTGTAAGATTGTAGATATATCCTCTATCTACATATGGGATATATCTATATACTTGTAAAATATGTAGATATATCCTCTATCTACATATAGGATATATCTACATATTTTTTGTTTCTCAGGGGCAACCCTTTTGGTGAATAGGTAGTACATGCCCAGAGAAAAAAGTCAAATCAGAATATTTAAACACTGACTTCCATGTACCAGCTGTGTACCTTAAATCCCAAATTCACTCTGGTGTTGTTCCGCCTGGGACCTGCTGTAAGTCAGAAATCCTGAGTTGCCAAAGAGGCCTCAAGAGAGATTGCTGCTCATTTCAAATAGCTGTGAGAGCCACGTTGTCAAAGAGACGCACACTGTGATTCTGGGAAATTCTGGTACCTAGCTATGATTCATCTCGTGATGTGTCATCTTTGTGAGAGTCTAAATTCAGTAAGGCCACAGCTCCTTGATAGAGATCAGAGGCCCTGGGGAGGTGTGGAGTGGGGGTGGAAAATGCCAGTACGCATGAGTCAGATGCAATAGCAGCCCCTCGACTGGGAAATCAGATACGCCAATGAAATGTTTTGGAAGCATATTTCTTTCAAATTAGTAAAAAAAAAATGCTAGTGGGTGATCTTTGTGGATAATTAAAGCCATCTGTTGAGCCTGATCATCTATCAGACAAGTGTCCCCATGCAGACGAATGCCTGGGTGTCTAAAACATAGGATTGTAGATTTTGAGTTAGTAAGGACTAATTAGAGGCCATGTAGTCTAACCCACTTGTTCTACAGATGAGGAAACTGAGGCCCAGAGGCTTGTACAAAATCACGCGGCTAGTAATCAGTTGCCTGAAGCATTTAGAGATTAAGTGATTTACCCTGTCTGTAGAGCCAGGATGTGCCAATAGCCGGACCTTGAACCGAGCTCCTCCCGGCTTCAAGGCTGCCTTTTCTATCCACTATATCACAATGTGTCTCTGTAAACAAAGATAGGAGAGAAAACATATTGCAGTATTTCAATTCAAAAAGCATTTCTTTAAGTACATACTATGTGTGAGGAACTGTGCTAGGTTCAGGGAAAACAGACCAAAAAAAATGTAATCGTCAAATACAAATAATTGGGAGAGGGGGGAGTCACTGACAATTGAGGAAATCGGGGACTTTCAAAAAAAGCTGAGCCTTAAGGAAAGCTAGTGAGTTCAAGACAGAGGAGGACGGCATGAGAGCACTGCGGTTTGTGCGGAGACATGAAGATGAGAGATAAAATGTGTACAAGGAATAATAATATTAATAGCTAATACTTATGTGCCAGGAACAGTACCAAGCACTTTACAATTGTTCTTATTTGATATTCACAACAACCTCAGGAGGTAAGTGTTATTATTATCCTTATTTTACAGATGAGGAAACTAAGGCAAACAGAATTTAAGTGACTTGCCCAGGGTCACACAGCTAGTAAGAGGCCACAGTTGAATTCAGGTCTTCCTTATTCCAAGCCTAATGCTCTATTCACTGTGCCACTGAGTTGCACCAGGAAGACCTGGATTCAGTTTTTACCTCTAATACTAGTCTGATGACTATCGACAGGTCATTTAACTACTCAGAGCAGTTAATTTCCCCATCTGCAAAATGGGAAAATACTATCTGTAGTATTTCGTTCAGGGGGTTGCCATGAGGCATGAATCAGGTCATGTATATAAAACACTAATTTTTTTGCATACCTGAGATCCCAAAGTGCTATGTAAATATCAGTTATTATTATCTATTCTCTTTTTGGATGGAGTTCAGATAGGAAAGGGGCCAAGACAAATTGCTCTCCTATTATTGTTTTCTATGGAATGCTCTGTGGACTCTTGCACAGATCGGTAAAGTAACTACTTTTTGTAATTGAATGAAATTACACTGAAAGCACCTTCAAGAAAACCCCAGAAAAAAAACAGCATCACCTCATCATGATTACAGAATGGGAGTGCCTAGAGGACGGGACAATTTCGTTTTTTGTCTCTATTCCTAGCAACTAACCTAGTGACAAACATTGTATGAGCTCAGTAAATGCTTGTCATTCAATTGAATTATTGTTGTTGGTATTAAAAGGTTGCCTGTGAAGTCACAACTCCCCCAAATTATAACCATGCTTTGAAATACACCCAGGTAGAGAAGGGATATAAAACAAGGCAACTGGTACAGAGGTCCAATTACCAAAGATTTGTTGGCTCAGAGAAGAGCCTGCGAATTGAGAAGCTTCCTGGATCCCGGCGCGAGCGCACACACACACACACACACACACACGCACACGCAAACACAGCCACATAAAGAGATGTTCATTCATGCATGCGCACGTACACATACAGTCCATGGTTACCAGTGAGGAGCTCACGTGTGATAGGAGAGGGGGTGGGGCTGCAGGGACAAGGAGCAGCTCAGCTTTTGTCGTCAGCAGCTTGTCTGTGTGTGTGTGTGTGTGTGTGTGTGTGTGTGTGTGTGTGTCTGCTGCTGATTGTATCTGCTGATTTCACTGGAGCCTTTCTTTCTTTTCTCCTCCCTCCTTCCTTTCCTTCCTTCGTTCCTCTCTTCCTTTCTCTTTCTTTCCTTCCTTTCATTCTTTCTTTTCTTTCTTCTTTCCTCCCTTCTGCTTCCTTTCTTCCTTCTTTTCTTTCCTTTCTTCCTTTTTGTTTTTCTTTCTCCCTTTTTCTTTATTCCTTCCTTTCTCTCTCTCCTTCCTTTCCTATTTTTCTTCCTTACTCCCTCTCTTTCTTACTCCCTCTCATCTTTCCTTCTTTTCTTCCCTCCATTCCTCTTTTCCTTTTCTTTCCTTCCTTTCATTCTTTCTTAATTTGCCTTCCTTCCTTCCACCCTTTGCCTTCGTTCTTTTTCTTTCCTTTCTTCTTTCTTTCCTTTCTTCCTTGCTTTCATTCTTCCTTCTTTTTTCCTCCATTTTTCTTTCTTTCTTTCTTTTCATTCTTCCTTTCTTCCTCCCTTTTCCCCATCTTCTTTCCTCTTTTTTCTTTCCTTTCATTTTTCTTCCTTCTATCCTTTTTCTTTTCCTTCTGTTCTTCTTTCCTTCCTTTCATTTTTTCTTTCTTCCTTCCTTGTTTTCCTTCTTTCCTTTCTTTAGAAAAAAAGTCTCAGTGGGCATGATTTGTCAGTCAGTCAGTAAAATATTCATGAGCTATTGCAATCATTTCATCGCCTTCCTTTAATTTTCACCCTTTTTTTGGGTGTGATTCTCGGGGTTGTCATTTCTTCTCTGATGTCCATCTTTGGTATAGTAACTTGGACTGGTTAGTATCATAGGATCCGACCTAGGAATCTTAGAAGATATCTAATTCAAGCCCCTCATTTTACAAATGAAGAACCTAATGCAAGTAACTTGTTATGGTAGTCAAATGACTTGTCCATGGTCACGTTGATAGTAAATACCAAAGGTTAGATTTGAACCCAAGGCTTTATGACTCTAAGTCTGACATCCTAGGCACTACTTAGTGCTTCCTCTTCTCTGATGTGGAATCCTGATCTTCTAACTGAGTTGTGTTCTTTTGTTTCTTTGCTTTATTTCCATGGGCCTCTGTGGTAATTGGGTACAATGTGGATTTCATAGGTAATTTCTATATATACCCCAAAATACCAATAGTAAATACATAAATGCTTCGTTTTCAATAGGCTTAAATTGAGCTCAGTAACCTTGGTTCCTTCCAGTGGTATTTATTTTACATTATACTTATCAGTGTTTCAATTATTAAGTTCTTTTTCAGGACAGGATTCTTCTGAAAAGCTTAAAACTATCTACCTCCTAAGTTTCTTCTTGAGTTATGCCTCTACATCTTATTCAATATTTCCCTTTGGGGAACTGTGAAAAGCAAATAGAGGTACCCAGAGCCTGCAAAAAAAAGCAGCATGGAATATGGAAATATGTTTTGCATGACTTCTCATGTATAATTGATATCATATTGCTTTTCTACTCAAGGGTGGGGCAGGGGTAGAAGGGAGGGAGATTTGGGGACACAAAATTTTTTTAAATGTTAAAAAATTTTTAATGTACTTGAGAAATACTTAATGAAATAAATAAAAATAGATTTTTTAAAAATAGCTGCATGGCACAGAACAGAAATGTCAAACGGGAAGCTTTAGAACACTCCCAGGTGAGGCCAGAAACAGATTAAAATATAATTGAAATGTTTAACAGAATAAATAAAAATCCAATAGAACATCAATAATGTTCCTATGTGGTTTTCTAAGTCAATAAACGGCCTGCAGAGATCCTTATCTACTGTTTAGTGGCCACCAGTTTCTGAGTTTGACACCACTGGGTCTAGAGGAACAAGGACCAGACTGACAGTCAATCAAAGGATGGAGCTTTGAGTCCCAGCTCCTAACTTGAACACTTACCAGCACAGTGACTGTGGGCAAGTTATTTTGTTTCTTCAGATCTTAGGATCACGGTAAATCCTATGTTCACAGGACGGAGAGAACCTCAGAGATCACCATAACTTGGTTTAAAGAGGAAGAAATGCAGGCTTAAAGAGTCAAAGGGACCCAGCCAAGGTCACAGAGGTGATCAGCCAGAGAAGTGAGGATGGAAGCTTACCAGAGTAGCCTAGACCCGCATTGTCAAACTCAAATGGTGCTGGCGGCATTTTAACTTCAAAAACTGCAAATTACCATTATCTATATTGTATTCAATTTTTATTTGTTGAACATTCATCAATTATATTTTAATTCCGTTCTGGCCAGCTCCCTATTGCCACTAGTGCTGTGAGTTTCCGCACCTCTGACTTTGAGGGCCCGACTCAGGGTCAAGTAGATGTGGATTTGAATCCTATCCCAGTTACTAACTATATTATCATGGGCAAATTCTGAACCTCACTTTCCTCCTTTGTAAAAGGGGATGTTAATAATCTTAGCACTTTCCTCACAGGGTTGGTATAAATCAAACAGCATTTATTAATCATTTACTATGCACCAGGTAAGGTGGCTGACCCATCTTTGACTAAAAGTCACAGGAAGTACATTCAGTTGTTAAGTTGCAAGAACAACACTGGTTTGTTCCTTCAAGCAATGGGCTTAGTTTACAACTCTAAGACCTGTGGTACCCAGAAGGTAGTGTCCTCCTAGCAGATGAATAGATGGAGAAAGAGACATTTCTCAATGGAAGTGTTAAGCTTTGTGAATGCACACTTGAAGGTTCTATTTATTTCAGACCCTGTGAAATGGGTTTTATAGATGACTTTCCAACGAATAGGACATTTATTCATTTATTCATTTATTTATTTATTTATTTATTGGCTTTGTTCAGTCGTGTCAGACTCTGTGACCCCATTTGGGGTTTTCTTGGCAAAGATACCATAGTGTTTTGCCATTTCCTTCTCCAGATCATTTTACAGATGAGGAAATTGAGGCAAACAGGGTTAAGTGACTTGCCCAAGGTCACGCAGTTACTGTCTGAGTCCAGATTTGAACACTGGAAGATGAATGAATCTTCCTGACTTCAGGCCTGGTACTCTACCCACTGCGCCACCTAGCTGCCGTGAATAGGATTACACCGGTGCAAAGAGATCTTCGCCTCTAGATGATGGAACATCGGAATGTAATTAAAGAACAAACAAGGATCTGTACAGTCTGGTACCTATCCTCGTTGTTGCTTTCTCAGCAGAGGTACTGGCATGGTTTGCCGTTTCCTTCTCCAGTTCATTTTACAGTTGAGGAAGCTGAGGCAAACAGGGTTAAGTGACATGCCCACAGTCACACAGCTCGTAAGTGTCTGAGGCCGGACTTAAATTCATGAATATGAGTCTTCCTGATTCCAAGCCTCAGTGCTCTATCCACCACACCACTAAAACGAGCTAGAGAAGGAAATGGAAAACCACTCCAGTATCTTTGCCGAGAAAACTCCATATGGAGTCATGAAGAGTTGGACAGGACTGAAACAACCAATCCTTGGAGCTGGGTTCTAATTCTACTTTGATACAGTGTAATTGAACAAATCACTTAACCTCCTTGGGCCTCAGTTTCCTCATCTGTAAAATGAAGGAATTCTATAATTTTTCATGATCATTCTGGAGAGAGTAATAGATGAGGTCTTGGGAAGTAAGGGAGGAGGGTGGAAGAGGAGAATACTTTCCTCTCTTATACATTACTCAAAATAGTCATATTTTCCTTTCTATTACATGCCAAATGTTGCATATCAGTATTTATAGTAATATCTGGATTGATGCAGTTGTCTCAAACAGCTGGTTATTAAAATCATACTGTTTTAACTTAGGCACAAAGATAATTAAATTCATCTCTAATTGTTGTAATCACACATGTACCATTAAAGTTTGTATTATGCCAACAGAGTTAGAGAACTATACAACAATGCACAAAGGACTTTAGCTTGGAGAATTCCTGGTATAAGAACTCCCTTCATCATCTATTGATCACAAGAGATCTGTGATTTGGTAGATGAGACCAAGGGAGTGGAAATTAAAGGTCACTTACGTTGTATTCAGTTGTTTTTCAGTTGTGTCTGACTCTTTGTTGCCCCATTTGGAGTTTTCCTGGCAAAGAAACTGTAGTGGTTTTCCATTTCCTTCTCTAGCTCATTTTACAGATGCGGAAATTGAGGCAAAGAGGGTTAAGTGATTTACCCAAGGTCACAAAACTAACAAGTGTCGGAGGCCAGATTTGGACTCAGGAAGATGAGCTCTCCTAACTCTAGCCACTGTGCTACCGAGTTGCCTTTTCCTGGGTCACTTAGCCAGTAAGTATCATAGGCATACTGAACCCAAGTCCTTCTGATTCCAAACCCAGCACACCATCCACTGCAGAGGTGTCACTCTCCAGTTAGGCCTGAATTAGATTAAAATGTAATTGGGAAATATTTAACAAAATAAATAAAAATACAATAAAACATAGATAACATTACTTTAAAAAACTAAGTCGATCTGCGGTCTGCAGGGAACCTCATGTATAGGTTTCTATTTGAGTTTAACACTACTGCTCCGTAGCACCTGCCCTGGGATAGATTCAGAGAATATTAGAATTGGAAGCAACCTCAAAGGTCACCATGGTTTTCTTGCTGTTCCTTTTGTAAGACTCCTCAGCTCCTGACTCCCTGAATTCTCACTGGCCTAAAATTCTTGCCCTCCTCCTCTTCCCCTCTAGTTTCTCTGAGCTCCCTCAGGTCCCAGATAAAATACCACCTTTTGTAAAAAGCCTTTCCCCGTCCCCCTTAAGTTCAGTGCTTTCCCTCTAAGACTATCTCCAATATATCATGTTAGTATCATTTGTACCTAGTGGTTTGCATGTTGTCTTTTCCATTAGAATATGAGCTCCTTGAGAGCGGAGACTGTTTTTTTTTTTTTTTCTTCTTCTTTCTTTCTTTGTATTCCCAGTGTTTAGCACACTGCCTGGCATTTTTTTTTATTTTATTTTTTATTTTTTGTGGTTCAGTCATTTTCAGTCGTGTCTAACTCTCCGTGACCCCATTTTGGGTTTTCTTGGTAAAGATACTGGAGTAGTTTTCCGTTTCCTTCTCCAGCTAATTTTACAGATGAGCAAACTGAAGCAAATAGGTGATTTGCCCCAGGTCGCACAGCTAGTAAGCATCTGAGGCCAGATTTGAACTCAGGAAGATGTCTATCTACTCTATCCATAGTGCCACCTGGCACATCATTGATACTTAAATGCTTGTTCACTTGCCTTGACATACAACGTGCTTCTCTGTAACTGTCCAGGAAGAGCTTCTGATTGATCACGTCTGATGACAGGGAATTCATCACCTTACAAAGAAACCTCTCAGGGCCGCTAGGTGGCGCAGTGGATAGAGCACCAGCCCTGGAGTCAGGAGGACCTGAGTTCAAATCCAGCCTTAGGCCAAACACTTGACACTCGCTAGCTGTGTGACCCTGGGCAAGTCACTTAACCTCAATTGCCTAAAAAAAAACAAAACAACAAAAAAACAAAGAAACCTCTCCCAGTGAAAACTTGATCTTCAAAAAAAGTGAAAACTACTTTGACTTTAGTTAGAAACGCCTTTCTAATATTGCACTGAAATCTGCTTCCCTGGAAATTCCCTGCATTGGCCCTAGTTCTGCTTCTTGACAGAATATGTCATCCATCTTCCAGATGGAATGCACCCTTCACACACTTAGAGACACCTATCATATTCCCTTCTGACTTCTCCCTTCCAAACTAAAGAACAGTATGAGGGTTCAGCCATCCTTCACCGGACATTCTTTTTCACACCTTTCACCATTCAGATTCTGTTGTTCCAGATTGTCAACAACCCTCTTAAAAAGTGGTGGAAAGCACATAGCCCAAGGAAGGCAAAGTTGAAAGAAAATCCCACCTACAGCGAAAATATTCACAGTAGCACTTTTATGTGGTAGCAAAGAACTGAAAACAAGGTAAGGGCCCATCAGTTTGGGGAACAGCTAAATGAATGGAATGGAATCTGTATCATCATGTAATAAGAAACAAGGAGTATAAAGAATTCAGGGAAATGTGGGAAAATTTGTATGAATTGATGCAAAGTCTAGTGGGCCGAACCAGGAAGACAAGAAACACAATGACTGCAATGGTGTAAATGGAAAAATTAAAAAAACAAACAAACCCTGAAACTGAACATTCTGTACTTATAATGACCCTGAAGGAAAAATAAAATGCACCTTCATCCCTTCTTTGCAGAAGTCAAGGTATAAGTAGAGACTATGGTCATGGAACATTGAATATACTGTCAGATTCAATTGATATGTTAGTTAGAATAGCTGAACTGCTTTTTCTTTTAAAATCTTTGGGACAAAGAACGGCTCTTTGTAGAAAGGGATGGTGATGTAAATAAAAAATGAAGGTGATGTAAATACAAAAGATAGCAATGAAAAATATTTAAGTGTGGTGCCCAGAACTGAATGATAATAAGAATCCTAACTAGGGAAGGAAGGAAACAAGAGTTTATTAAGCTCCTGGGTTGTTGTTCATCCTTCGTTTTAAAGAGGACCAATGACATCAGGAGGGTGATGCTTGACTTGTTCCTGAACTGGATTTAAGTGAGGCAGGGCTGTGCAAAGCCATCAGCCTCGCTCTTTCCTCCAGAGTCATCGAATGTGCCAAGTTCCCTGCTAAGCACTGTACAAACAGGATTGCATTCAATTCTCCAAACAAACCAGGAATGTGGGTGCTATTATTATCCGCATTTTATAGTCAAGGAAACTGGGGCAAATAGAGGTTAAATGACCTGCCCAGAATCACAAGGCTCGTAAGTATCTGCAGCCATGTATGAACTCAAGTCTGACTCCCAAATCTAGTGCACTGTCCACTGGGTTACCTACTTGCCTCTGGGGCATGGGTTTTGCTCTAGGTCATCAAAATTTAGAGGGTAATGACAGCAGTTGCTTTCTTCCAGCAGCATAGAAACAACTGAGCTTGGCATCTAATTTGGCATCTAGTTAGCAAGAATAATTCATTAAAATAGGAAGCTTCCTAATGATAGGTTTCCTCCCCCAAAAACTGTCACCCAGGTGTACTCCTGGACCTCATCCCACTATGCTCTACTCCCCTCCCTCTGCAGTGGCCTTTCAGTAACTTAGATCTCTGTTCACTCTCCCTTGTGCTGTATCCCCACCCCCACTCCTAAAGCTAAATTTGTTTTTAAAAGTTGATCCGAATGATCCTTGTGCTGTTTGCTCCAGATGCATTTTGTGAAGCTTAGTCCTGGGCACTGAAATTGCTAGATATGGCTCTGACAGGACTCCAGATGGGGTCTACAAAGCCGAGTAAAATGAACTAATTATAATGCAGCCTAGGATGGTATTAGCACTTTGGTCTCAGATTGAGCCTATGGTCAAAACCCAGCTTCACTCCT
The DNA here is from genome assembly GCF_900497805.2 of Vombatus ursinus. Taxonomy (NCBI): domain Eukaryota; kingdom Metazoa; phylum Chordata; class Mammalia; order Diprotodontia; family Vombatidae; genus Vombatus; species Vombatus ursinus. Next base: position 21,730,347 of record NW_020954572.1, on the reverse strand, counting down.
CCCCTTCCTCAGGCCTTCACCAAATGAGCTACGATTATCAGGTCCTTACCACTCTGTACTTGTGAAATAATTTTCTGAAATTACATGTAGGACTGCACATTTATCCCTGCTGAATTTCAACTCATTGGTTTCTGTCCATTATTCCAGCCTTTCAAATTATTTTGAGTCTTGATTCTGCCATTCATCATATTAGTTATCTCTCCTAGCTCTGCATTATTCACAGATTTTGGCATCCCTTGCTTTGCGTTCATCCAAATCATTGGGAAAAAAACAACCAACATAACTGGTCCAAGGATGGAATCATCAACTAGATTGTCAATGGCTTGAGGATAGGCACCCTGTCATATTTTTTTCTGCATCTCCCACAGCATTTCATGCAGCATAGTGTCTTGTACAAAGCTCTTGTTTAATAAATACTCAGCTGCTGCCTGCTTGATTAAGGTAGTTCCCAAGTTTTATTATGATTTATGTGCATGCCTCTGTCGGACATCTTGTTCTGGAGAAATGTGAATAATAGAATCATTATAAATGTAATATTATTCAAGCTTCATTTTGATTGCTTAGTGTGATCCTTGGTATGACATTTTTGCTTTTGCCTTTGGCCATCAAAACAGTTACCAAGTCCAGTCAATTTTACCCCTGTATAATCTCTTTTCCCCCTTGTTCCCCTCTGTTCCACCTGCCATTGGCCTAATACAGGCCCTCATTACTGTCCATGCAGACTGTTGCACAGCTAGATGGTGCAGTGGACTTGGAGTCAGGAAGACCTGAGTTCAAATCCATACTACAGCCACTTACGACCTGGGCAAGTCACTTAAACCTGTTTGCCTCAGTTTCCTCAACTATAAAATGGGGATAATAAAAGCACTTGCCTCCCAGGATTGTTGTGAGGATAAAATAAGATAATATTTTAATTATAATAATAAATATAAATAATAAAGCTCTTAGCACAGTGCCTGGCACATAGTAGGTGCTGTCTGCTGACAATATTCTCTTTCACCCTTCCCCCACCTCATAACAAGTTTCTTTATTTCCATTCTCTCCCCTTTCAATCCATCCTTCATAACACTACCAAACTAATCTTCGCAGGAGCTGATCATCTCACTCTGCTTAACAACCTTCACTGACTCCCTATTGCCTACTGAATAAAGTTCAAACTCCTTTACCTGGTATTCCACAATTTGGTGCCATCCAAACCCGTGAGCTTTTGTCTACATTGTTCCTATGCCTCGTTTGCCCTCTCCTCCCCATACCCATCTGCTAAATTCTTACTCATTCTTTAAGTCTTTGCCAGCTGCCTTGCCACCTTGGAGAAATCTCTGCCCTGAGGCCTTCCTGTCCTGATTGAAACTGCCTGCTGTTCTGTACTTCACTAATGACTTTAATCTCCAGATTTCTTTTCCTCCTCTTCCTTATCATCAATTTCTTTGCTGCTTACAGGTATAATTCCCTCTCCTTCCCCCTTTCCAATTCTGCTTTGTGTTGTCTTGGACCTATTATGATATAAGCTTCTTGAGGGTAGGAACTGTCTGGCTGACATATATTTATATCCCAAGCCCTGGCACATAAGAGCTTAATAAATTGTCTTTCTATCCATCTATCTGTCCATCTACGCATCCAACTATCTCTATCTATACCATCCATTAAGCCATTTATTTCATATCTGTCTATCTATCTATCTATCTATCTATCTATCTATCTATCTATCTATCT